>NC_052505.1:21931408-22231408 GCF_014356525.2 Nilaparvata lugens
TTTTGACGGTTTAAAATATTCAAGTGCGGTTTTCACCATTCATTTCTTCTTAAAATTCTTCAACAAAATCATGTATCAAATGACCACAAAATAAACCTGGATTCAATATGGCAAATCCAAGATGGTGGACCAAAATTTTGAAGCAACATAAAAGTATATATTATAGAAGAAATAGGATCCCCAAAGAATCAATTTTCAAATGATCCTTGTACAAGAAATATTGAGCAGTTTCCATATTTTTCACCAACTCTGTATGTATGTCTTAAAGTTATTCTAGATTCCGCGGCCCTTATACAGTGCAAAATTAAAAATTTATTAATAAAAATAAGTCTATAACCATACCCGGTAAATTGAGATCGGTAAAATTAAAAGTTCATTAGTTCATAAGTAGTGATAATGCGTCAATAGTATATAACCTATTCCGTACATGTAGCTTAAAAAAAATTCCTTACGTTATAACTTCGATTGAATAGAATGACTCGCTATACGATCAACGTATTTTATATCTTCTTCAATCTTATAACCGTATTATTTAAATATTTGGGCATTATAGTTTTGTTACAGGCTATATCTTCAACGAAAAACAAAAAGCAATGTTAATTCATTTTGGAATTACTAAGTAAACTATTTGTAAAAGCCGTAGATTTACAAAACAAGAATTATTAAAATATTTTACTAACATTACAAGATGGCGTCGTTAGCGTCCAAGTGACGCTAGATTGAGCGGGAATTTGCTGTTGTTTTTCTTTTCATCAACTACTACTATTTTTGACACACATAAATATTGTTCTAATCAGAATTGGATAATTAGTAAATATTATAAGACTTATGATACATGACAAAATATATTATTACAATTAGCTTACTAACCACACTTTCTCCCGACGCTTCCGCTGCTTCACTCTTCCTCTTCTTGCCAATTCTTGCCATATCTGTATAATATTCTAACTAAACTCTTTAAAATAATAGACTTTAATTAGCCAGAATAAACCCGGCGTTAAATAAAAAATATTATATAAAAATACAAGATTACAAGTTGAAAACTTTGTGGAACGACACAAGAAATTTTTTACTTTGCAGTTAGCGTTTAACATCCAGACCAATCACAATCAACAAACAAGCAACAAGAACAACCGCCAACGCCAGGAGACACAAAATTTTTATGGCGCATGCGCTTTGTATTCAGTCGTAGTTCTATGAAAAGCCACTGCGAGCGACCCCGTTTGTCGCGACACAAAGTTTTTCGTCATTTTTCAGACTAAAATGTGAACAAATAAGTTAGAAGGTGATGTATAACAATACTATCACTATTATATACAATTATATCATATTAAAACTTAAAAATAATGTAAGCATAGAAACTAAGATAAAAATTCAACTTGCTTTTGTGCAACCGGGCTTTAGTGTTCTACCTGATTACATTCAAATTTCAATTGAATTTTTATTTCTAATCAATCATCATTGATAAATCAATAATTATTTTTAAAGTCACAATCCACAAATTAGGCGCGCTCAATAAGCAATAAGAACAACCGCCACCACCATGGGAGGGGACATTTTTATGGCGCATGTGCTTTGTATTCAATCGTACTTCTATGAAAAGCCACAGGGAGCGACTCCGTTTGGAGCGACACAAATTTTTCCGTCAATTTTTAGACTAAAAAGTGAACAAATGATATATAAGGTGATGTATAATTATACGATTAGTATTATATTTACTTATATCATATTTAAAACTTTAAAATAATGTAAGCATAAAAACTAAAATAAAAATTCAACCTGCTTTTGTGCAACCGAGCTTTAGTGTTCTGCCTGTTGGCATTCAAATTCCAAAAATAAAATTTATAGTCTATGTTACAGATAACTCAACTATTAAATCAACAACTATTTTACTTATGAAAAATAGTTATCATCAAGAAAATTAATCAAATATTAATCAACTATTATTGATAAATCAACAACTATTTCAAAGTCTGTGAGATATTACTTTTAACACGGCTCTTTTTCGAAGAGGGAGAGGTCCTATCCTCCACCAATCACTCCCACTACCTAGCAGCGCAAGCTATCGTCTGGCATTGTTCCAAATTGTTTACTGGTCAGAAGGTATATTGGTTTGTGTGATTAAGGAGATGTGTTCATCACAAGAATGTAAAGCGAAATGACACGGCGCATCCATATGTGCCCAGGATGACCATCTCTGTCATGCTACAGACTGTGGAAGGAGAAATGGGCTTCTCCTCTTCATGTTGGATGTAATATCTGACAGACTTTGGTTGTAGACGATATTTAACATAAACATTACTTTATCTTTAATTTCTTTCATTCAGAATTATCAGTTATTATTTTAGTTGTTTTTAACTGAATCTTGAGTTGTTATTTCAGTTTATCATGTAAAATCATTATTATTAGCCTATTCAAATTGTGAAAGACTCATTTATTGAAGAGAGAAAGCAAAAGCAATGCCCTATACAAACATTAGTGAATGTACAATTCTGAGGTGTAGTCACAGAATGCACATATAGAATGGAAAGTCGGCTATATTGAGGTTCATGTTATAATGGCAGTGTTTGATCAGCAATGGTATTGCTAACAATATCATTCAACAAAGCGGATAACACTATCTCTTTCTCGCTTTTCTCTCTTGCCAGATCGTCTTTTAACAATATAGAATTAATTAATCCACAGAAAAATTAAACTTGAATTTTAAAAAAATACTTTTGCGATCGTTTCGACCTGTTGTTGGTCATCATACTGTCTGAAGTGTCTGATAATAACAAACAACAGGTCGAAACGATCATCACTATCAATGTAAGTGCATTTTCACACCAAAAGTGTTTTTTTTTCTAATTCAAGTTTAATTTGAATAGTGAAAAAGTATGGATATGCAACAGAGTAATCCACAGAATATTAAATCTTATGAAAACTTATGAAATTATTGAAAAATATAATTTCTTGCTTAATAAAATAAAATTGATCAATATAATTGAATTTTAAATGAGAAAACTGTTAATATTACATCAATGAACCTGTATCAGCTACTGTCTATAGAAGGCATTGACAAGACTGAGGATCAGCAACGTTGTTCTCCTATCTTTCTTCATTGCCAATATAACATGGACCTCACTATATAGTATCCTGACGCCAAAATTCGATATCTTGAAAGAAAGTTCAGCATTGAAAGGCTCAACTCACACTTACGCGAGAAGAGGCTCGACTCTAGTCGTGAGCATGTTGTGTTTTCAAATATTGTGACAGTCGTGGAGACTATAGTGAGGTCCACGTTATAATGACAGTGTTTGTTCAACTTTGGTTTTGCTATCCTTGTCTATCATTCGACAAAGCCAGTGGTAATATCCTTTTCTAGGTCCACAACGATGCCAATTATGTTTTTGACAGTGTAGAAATATAATTAATTAATGCAGAGAATCGGCATCGCTATTCTCCTATCTTCATCCACTACCATTATAAAGTGGACCTCACTATAGAATCGACTGGCCTGAGTGTCACCATTTGGAAACACATGCTCTCGACTAGAGTTGAGTCTCTTCTTGACCTGAGTCACGTAAGTGTGAGTTGAGCCTCATGCAACTCAAGTCGAAAAGAAACTGCGACTAGTCTCTTCTAGACGCAGCATATGTTTCCAAATGGTGACACTCAGACCAGTAGATTCTAGTCTCCGCGACCTCACGACTGTGAGACTGACATGTGAGTGTCGACTTGACATGTTGGTTTAGCCTCGACTTGAGTTGCATAGTACCATACATTTACCAAGAAAGTGAAGTTATGTTTTAAGAAAGTGATATTTTATATAAGAATTATAATAGATCTATAGAATTCTAAAAAGAATCAGATAAGACCTTAGACCAGTTATAGAATAGACACGCCCCATTGTATATTCATACTGAAAGTCAATCGTGACGTCAGCATCGGATAGAAAACTTTTCTGTAGAGTTTGTTCACATTGTTTTCCGTAGCAGATTGTGTCTATTTCAGCGGGAGTCTAAAATTTCCATGAATAATAATTTACTTTCATCTGAAATAGACAGAATCTGAAAGTTTTCTATCCGATGCTCACGTCACGATGGGACGATATAGCAGTAGATGATTGCTTCAGAGGCTGGATTTCCCAGCATGTCTATTCTATAACTGGTCTAAGGATAAGACAATAATTATTATTCTAATAATTATTATTTAATTTGTTACATGCTCAGAAGTGATGGATTGGATCTCATATTTTTAATAATGTGTGGTAAGAAATGAAGTAGCATGTAACTAAAGAAGTGACAATGAGCAAGGAAGTCTCAAGATCGAGAGACTAAAGTATTATCCTAGACTAGAGTCGTACGATTTGAGTCGAGGTAGTGTGAGTTGAGGATAACAGTAGCAGTAATTTCAATTTCTAACAAGATGGCGTAGTTACGTTACGTCATTGATATAGAGAATATATATCAATGCGTTACGTAGTCTTGGTGCACTCAAGTCTAGGTGTCATGTAAAATGCATTGGTTGGATTGATACTTTCCACTCTGTAAGTATTCTATGGTGAAGTAGTCTCGCTCGAATTTGCGCTGTATCTATAAGACCATGAGACAGCTCATAAAAGAGCGGCTATTAAGTACGATTGAATACAAAGCGCATGCGCCACAAAGTGACGCTGTGGGCTGCGGCCGAGGACACAGTAGAAGGAATTCTTTCTTCTCTGTGCCACAAAGTAGAAGATAATGGATTGGATCTCATATTTTTACTTTCCTTGCCCTATTACCATAGGAAAGGAAAGTATTGCTTTCCGAAAAAATTAAGGTACCCCAATTATTTCTGAATTTCTATACGTTTCAAGGTCCCCTGAGTCCAAAAAAAGTGGTTTTTGGGTATTGGTTTGTGTGTATGTGCGTCCAAAGACCTGAAGATCTTTTCAAGGTCTTTGTGTTCGTCTGTGTACACGATATCTCATCTCCCAAACGTATTGACTTGAAATTAGGAAATTAAGGTCCTTACAATATAAGGATCCGACACGAACAATTTCGATAAAATGCAATTCAAGATGGCGGATTGAATGGCAAAAATGTTGTCAAAAACAGGGTTTTTCGCGATTTTCTCGAAAACGGCTCCAACGATTTTGATTAAATTTATACCTAGAATAGTAATTGATAAGCTCTATCAACTGCCACAAGTCCCATATCTGTAAAAAATTCAGGAGCTCCACCCCATCTATGCAAAGTTTGATTTAAGATTCCCAATTATCAGGCTTCAGATACGATTTTAACAAAAAAATTCGAGTGGAAAAGTTTGAGCATGAAAATCTCTACAATTAAAAATGTTCAGTAACATTTCCACCTGAAATTGAAAATAAGCTCGAAATTCGAGAAAATGTGATCATCCAATTGCAAACTGTTGGCAACTGTTGATTCTATCAAATGATTCACTATGAAGAGATAGCAGACCTTGTATGTCTCCAGCGTTATTGGCCTGTCACCAGCTGGATCAGATCAGATCTTTGTTTATAAGTAGACTTGAGATGCGCGTGAACACTAGCGTCAGGTGATCAATTCTCATAACGGCAAGGAAAGTTGTGTGAGTGCGCCACACCAGATTTTTAATAATGTGTGGTAATAATGTGTCACTTCTTTGTGCCACAAAGAAGACTCTTACTTCTGCTCTGTGTCAGTGCCAAGGAGCATCACAACATTTTTATGGCGCATGCTCCTCAGTGTCATATTATTCTATGTCCACTGTTGAAAACTATCCTGCAATGCTGCAGAACTGGAAAAGGATAGCACTATCTGCTTTGTCAAATGATATCTCTTGGTTGTAGTTAGTTGCGGTAATGTCTAAGGGATATGTGATGATATTCATTGGTCTCCTGAGTGAAGGAATTGGTGTGGATTCCATTAGCATACCGTATTAAAATGATTGAGTTGATTATGTTATTTTCTTCAGGATACTGCTCTTGTTACTTGTTGATTGACATGATGATATTGAGAATGTTATATTATGTTCATTACATTTCATATAATTAGTTATATATACACTTTTTTCTATGTATTTTAACACGACATGCAGTCAATTATTGAGTAAATATTAAAAACTTTTACTTACTGACTGGAGTACTTTCAATTGCTTGGCAATCATTTTCAACAGTGTAGACCGGAAATGTTTTGATGGTTAGGAAGATTTGTGGTGTTTATTATGTGATCAAAAAGTTTAGTTATATATTATTTTACATTAGAAGTGGGTCAATACATAAAAAATATCGATTATCAAATATCATTATTTGAAATTCTCTTTGAACAACAGACTTTTGGCTGCTCGCAATTCAAGTAATTTTGACTTTTAGAGAATGATTTTAGTTATAATATTCATTCTTGGTGTTGGTATTACTGGCGTTACTGATATCTCCTTCTGTCGTCTGCTACATTCATTTGTATTGCAGTCTGCTTGCTAATGTCAAGTAAAGTTGGTCATTTTTAGTAAATCTATTATGGATCATAAGTTTAAGTTGTTTATTTTTGTTTTCATACCGGAGTTCTAACATTTATTTCTAATGATCGATCAGGGATTGTGAAGTGCGAATTCTATTGACCCAAACAAAAACGACTTTACCGAACGAAAATGGCTACAGAATTCGGGACTGGCAAAACAGTGTTTATATTAGCTATTGTTGTAGGCTGTTTTGCTGTCCTATGGCCGAAAATATTTTATCCTATGCTACAAGGCTCGGTTGCTCCAAAGCCTCCGGTTGTTGTAAATACCAATGGTGAGTCTTGTTAAACCTAATATTTCTACTTTTTGGGCACTTGAAAATTATGAAAAATTATTAACGTCTTGTTAAATTTTTTATTATGATAAAATCATAAACAATTTCTGGCACTCACTATTCACTAGATGTTTAGGTTTAGGCTGCAATTTAATATAAAAGACTATGGAATCCAGTAGGCTATTGGAACATGTGTATAATTTTCAATATATAGAGGAGGTCAAGAGAAGTTCAAATATGTATAATATTTCCTCTATTTCTGAGGAATTTATAATAGAATAGGGCCTAGTACCGGTATATCATAATCTTTGAGCCAACATGATTAAAACCTACATTGATACCCACTTAAAGCCAACCAACTGAGCACCAATTTAGGAAGAATGTATCAAGCAGATCATAATCTGCTCTTGTGTAAGTTCACTATGGTGTGAGGGGAGTCGAATTTTTGTGGTTACAATCGTTTTTGCTCGGAATATATCATAGGGTCTCTGTTGATGCGGATGGCATGGTTTTCAACTCTTCTTGGCTGGCAATGAATCATGGTATTGCACAGGGATATATACTGGGACCATAGCTTTATCTGATATATGTAAACGATAACTCAATGTTTGTTAATGATGACCTTACTTTGTTTCTTGTTTCTGATGATACAACCACACTCATATAAGGTGAAAATTCTGATTCTCCAATTAATGGAGCAGAAACCTGTTTGACTGAGCATAATAAGTGCTTCAGTTATAATAGTCTGAGATCATTGATCTCTAGTAAAACTAAGTTAATGCTCTTTCATGCCCGAAGGACTCAAGGGAATTTTCATGTAAAACTTGATTCAGATATCACCTTGAAACCATCAGATGCAGCTACTTTTCTGGGATTGTTATTAGATATGAAGTGGAAGTTACACTCTTCTAAACTTTTGAAGAATCTGAGTAGAGTAACTTTTGCAGTTGGTGTAATCTCCAGGGTTTCTAATATAGGAACAGCTTTAATTGTGTATCATTCTTATTTTGTATCCTATTATTTTTTCGGGCAAGACGACTGAGTTTGATGCTATTTTCAGGGCTCAAAAGAAGGTTTTGAGGCAAATCTTTGGCCTGACAGATAGGTGTTTTTTAGACCCATATTTAGGGACCATTTCCTTCTCACAGCGCCAGCTATTCAAGTATTAGAGCTGGCTCTTTTGTGTTGAAGAATCAGGGACCGTTTTATGGAGGGACAAGTCGCACATAGATATATCACTCGATTAAAGGGGATCAGCTATCCAGAGCATAGACTAACTTTATAGGAGGAAGGCCCTTATTACATGGGCATAAAAGTTTTCAACGCCCTACCACAGATTATCAAAAAGAGTGCTACTCCTGGTATATTTAACAATAAATTGAAAACTATTCTTGTAAGCAAATGTCCCTATAAATTTGATGAGTTTTTCAAGAAAATTTCCTCTATAGCTTGCTAAATTCATTATGTTTACTGTTAGTACTCTATTTATATTATAGGGTATCATTCATTATTCATGTTTTGTTAGCATTGTTTCCATTTAGAATAACCTAGTTGTGATATTTCATACATCACTGTAGCTCTGCTATGTGGTTTTATGTAAAATTATTATAAAATAAATAAGATGGTATCGGAATCAACAAATTTTAAAAATGTTACTAGTAAAATGTTTTCAGCAGCGTGGTGTACAACCTTATGGCCCGTGTTACATTAGGACCCCAGGCTTGGTCGCCAGAGTCGAGGTGTCCCGATCGCGCCACGTGACGTTACTGTTATTGCGCTCATGATACTTGGGACACCAGATTAGTGCCCTAGCTTGCTTTACACTCGGTCACCACTGGTGACTGTCTCTCATGTTATTTAATGCAATATTTTTCTTGTGTAAAGGGTTTTGTGGCAGAGAGGGCCAGGAGCCCTGACCAAACAATAAACGCTGGCGTGATCTAGGAACCCCCCCACACAAATAAAATAATTTTATACCAATTTATTTGAATTATCTTTTATTATATTATATTTTTTCATTTCTTTATGACGTAAGTTATCGCATTTCATTTTTATAATTTTATTTATATGTTTTTGTTTTATTTTGCTAATTTTCAGAGTGTTGTGATGTAATATTTGAAAAGGATGTTAATCTTATAAAAATTATGACCGAACTTTGTGAGAAGATACTGAGGCATGAGGAAGATTTTGATAAGAGGTTAGTTATGAATTTCCAGCAGGGTAAACTGACCAAGGAAATTGTTGATCGATGTAAAAACGAAGTGATGACAAAATGTAATATTGACATCACAACTTTCTTAGAGGATAAGGTCCGACTCGGTCAGTCTTATAAACAAATCTTAGATGACGTTAGATCACTGAACAGCTCTCTCTGTTTGAAAGAGAACTTTGGAGTAACTCCAAACTCTCTCGGCGCGCCACGCTACTTGAAGATATGGACTTTAACGACTGCAAGTAAGATTGCAGAAAACTGTTGTTGAATTTGAGTTTGCAATTTGGTTAACGCTTTTGTAATAGCCTTTACTTAACACCTTTGGTATTGTTTGTTTTGTTTTAACGATACTACATTGAATGGTAAACAAATTTGTACAAATCATCATTTCAAAAATCATCTTGCCTATGTAATTAATTAAATGTATCTCTAAAATAATTTGAAAATTATCACTGATAATGACATTATAAACAACAAATCACTCACTCTCACTGAGTTCAATATTTTTTTATTCAGAATCCCCAACAATCTTTCCCATTATGACTTCAACAATTCTATGATATTAAATTCAAAACTTAAATTTTTTTTAATAATATTTAATAACGGTATTTGTCAAACATTTCATCTTGAAAAACTTTTGAGCATTTCAAAGTTAAGTCAAACTTGATTTATATAAACAACTCTCTTCAAGATGGTCTTATTGTATGATGTATGTAGAGGATTCCCCAATAATCGATCTTGGAAAACTTTATTTCCTGACAGGATGTTCTCCCATGTTTCCAAGTTTTTTCTTAGCGATTGAATCATTTTCCGTGATTTTAAACCCAGTTTATATTTTTCATTTTAACTACCAATTCTAATTACATTAGAAGGATTTCCAATGTGAAAATTATTATTTCGTTTGAAATTCGTTTCGAAAATTATTTAGTTTGAGAAGTATAAGCTTTCAATTTAACGGCTTGATAATGAATCTCTTATCATTCTGTGTGCCTTTCTTCCCTCGCTATTTATAATATAACGTCATAATGTAATTTCAGTACACTCCAAGAATTGTCTAATGTATTCCACACAGTCCAAAAACAAATAGGTATTAAAAGTAATTTATTTTGTTATTTTGGAGAACATTCTATACTAATCGTGGTTGTTTTCCATTCCGTAAAGTTTAAATATTAATAAATGCATGATGATAATGTACATTCCTTTTCAGTATAATCTATTTCCTTATTACTCCTACTACTTCTCATTTTCATTTTTGCCCTATGAGTTCTGTGTTTGGAGTTTTGGTGTTATCATTGTTTTAATGTTACAATGTTCTTCTAGGTCTTCACTTAATTAATATTCTTTGATGTTTTTTTTACATTTGAATGATTGTTTGTGTATTAATATACTGTACTTTTAATAAAATATTTAAAAAAATGTTTATTCTATAGAACTTTATTTCTATTCATAAAAATAATGAAGATTCAATTACATTACATGATTATTCAAGTAAAAAGCTAGATACATTCTAAATCTGAAAAATCACACACTGGTAGATGATAAAATTTAATTTTGAGTGTGTAATGCAGTTTTACTTGAAACAATCCAGTTCAAATGAAAATACAATTTTCCATAAGTATGCGATAATTGTTGCTTTTTGTGGTAGGTGTAATTATTGGAAGTTGCTGTAGGTACGCCTTCCACAATAATCCCGGCTCTCCAAGTTTAAATTCTTAGAAATCTGTAGTACTTGAATTATTAACAAAATACATCAATCAGCCTATCGACGCAATAATCAGCCTGGCTTTTTGAATCAATAATTTTCGTATAAGTATAGGCTAAGATACTATTAATTATTATTTATTACTATGGTAATTTTTCTAATTGGATAGTTTGAAATAATTGAAAGTTTATTCCATGCAATTATAAAATTTTCTCACCCTCCTACTATACATGAAATAAACAAACTCCAACTTTTCAAACTGAAGATGTGTCTAGAGGAAATATTTTTCCCAATTGCCACCAGGCAAACTTTTGAGGTTAGATCTGTTGAAGAATGTGAACATTACTTATAAGCACGACTTTTGGGATGCATTTAGCTGATTATCTATTAATAATAATAATATTGAACTATTAATGCCCTGTAGAACATCTGCGTCAAGAGAGACCACCTCACTTGCGGCCCGAAATTCTGCACCCTGCGCTGAGGGAAAGAGGGCGCGCCATCCCTCAGTCTCACAAGGTTCCTAGGGTCATCGAGAAGGATGGACGGGTGAGTTGTACTACTACTTTCATTCATAAAAATATATCTCATTCATTCATGTTTTCCAAGTAGAATGATACTCACATTAATCATAAAAAGATCTTAGTAGGGTCGAACTTACTGGGAAGTGACTATATAGCAGATGCACTAGAATTATATGATGATGAACTATATATATGATGAATTATATATGATGAGGAGATAAGAACAACATTTCAGTGTTCAATACTATAAAATTAGGCTTGATTAAAAAATTGGATATTACCTAGAAATATTAGGGCTTGTACACACAGAGAGCGGTTGTAGGGTATGATCACATTGGATCATTGTGCAAGGCACAAAGCCGAAAAACAAAATTTGAAAAGTGTCATTGAAACACATTGTGACTTGCTTGTAGCTGCTCACACTGAACGTAACCAGCAAGTGCAAGCGTTCAGTGTGAGTGTTCCTATTGCCCTTTCCAAATTTTGTTTCTCATCTGCATGCTTGGTCATGCATAACCAAGCTTGCACTTGCACATATACGCATTCATTGTGATGACACTCTTAGGTATCTCTATCTTAGTTATCTATTTAACTATAGATCCCGCTGTACACAGATCTCTCTTTGTGTGTCCAGGCCCCTAGGATCTTCGAAAAAGTGGTCTTGTAGAAGTAAGATATTGTGGTTCAGTGTGTAAAATATGGATATTCTCTAGATATTTAAAACTTTCTCATAATCTAAACTCGCATAAAACTGACCAGATTGTGGTTTAGTAAAATTGTACTTTAAAAAAACTGTCTTCTTTCATATTTTTCTGTAGAATTCAAGAAAACTTACTGATATCGATATTTGTTTCGATTATCATCTAAGTTACATCAAAAGATACATTTTTTTAGTGAAAGAGATTGGTTGATTGATTAATTGCCTTTATTAGGGTGGAGTTAGGACTCCTGTTCCTCTCTACCACACAACCCTTTACAATGAGAAAAAATTACATAAATAGATTACACAATACATTACAAAAATAATTGATTACATATTATGTAATAAGATTACATAAGATTGATAATAGAAAGAGACAGAATTTAGCAAATCATGTTCATAGCCAACGACTTCGAAATGCAACAGTATAGTAACAGCTATTATCAAACTGAAATAGTTATTATATTGTACATCATTGATTTCCGAAATATTCCACTTATTCAATAAGAAGATTAGATTAAGCAATATAATTAAAATGAATCGAAATAAGTGACTACTCAAATTTCGATTAGTCAAGTACTGTAATCCAATTGAAGTGCATGAGTAATGCTGATAGAAAATACTACAATAAAATATGTTAATTCTCAAATACTTCAATGATGCAAGACTAAAAATTTGAAGACTGTCAGTGAACACGAATACTATTTGGAAGAGAGCCAGCGACAGTTGAAAGAAGGCATTGAGTCAGAATAGTTTTAGAATTGCTTGCGAACTTGAAATGAAAACAAGAGCACTATTCTATCTCATTTTATAGAAAAGTATATTCCAACTCATTCAACAGAAATTCTTTACCGTCTCATTTTCAGACCAGTAGATAATTATTCTATAATATTGAATGTAATACAACTCTTCACAGAATTCTAAATACGAGTAAATAGAAAATATCACATTCATAAATTATCGCAGTCGTATATTCTTTATGAAATATATGGATATTATTTTAATAAAGCTAAAATCCAAATGAAGGTATTCTAATTTACTTGGACTTGTTTTCAGTAGTCTCAAACTACAGTGGATTCATTCAGTTGTAAACCCTGTTTGTTTTAGGCTTTCTCAAAAATTATTATAGTATCGAATTAAAATATTCATAAAATAATGTATTTTGTACAGAAGGTATTCTAATTCAATGTGAAATGTCGATTATTGTTCGAAGTAATGTAAAGAATGGAAAAATCTACGAGTTTTACGTGACAGTCTAGCCTTGTCTGTTAATTTGGCTGGGGCCTGGTCTATTTTTAGAAATGCAACTGAACTTAGACATTTTGTGGGCCAAAAACGTTCCTGGCAGAATTCTCATTCTCTCAATAACTCTGATTTGGTAGATAAATATGTGCTACTTGAAATTTGTTATTACTGTGAATTCATGCTTCATGATTTACGCCAACTCCTTGAGTATTATTGTTTTACTGTTTTGCGTTTTATTTTACAATACCGTAATTGTCTGAGTTTTATATTAGTATACAAATTTTATTTCAATGATGTGACAATTTTTTTTATCAAACTATTTTTTCAATATCTCTTGTAGTAGGTTTATACTCCAACCTAGAATACATTATGTGATATTTTATTTCATTTTTTAGTCATGATTCATAATAGAAGGCTTGAATCCATGATAATTTTTACTTCATTTTTTATTCATTAAATATGTCTTTAGCTACCAATTACAAAATTATGGAGATAATATTTTGAATGTGATCATAAACATTAACCATTTTCTGCACTGAACTTCCTTGACTCTAAATTCAATTAATAGTTGGACTACTTTACATAATATAGTGTCATAAAATGGAAGTTCAGTTTTTAAATTATTATAAATTCAATGATTCTCAACAAGGATATTTTTCATATTTCTGAGTTTTTTACATTCATCAACTTGAAAAGACGTCATAATTAGGAGAAGTGGTACTGTGGAGAATCGACCTAGGTATAAGGCTGGTTCACGCCACCTAATGTAACGTCTGGGACTTTGGGGCATCGATGCTGGTACAGTCTCTACATTTTTTGAAGTATTCACTACATTAGTGAATCTACTCGGCGGCCCTCATTCGGCTGTCAATCTGGAAAAATTAATGTAAAAACTATACCAGTATCAGCACTTCAAAGTCCCTGATGTTCCAGTAATTCAGCTTTATTCCTTGGTTACAGCTCTTAAGAGTTCAAATTACCATTATAATAGGTATTTTTCAAAATTGGATAATTTAACAAACTCAGAAATGTAGAAAAAGTCATAGTGATTAAAAAACGATCATCTTTTTGGGACACCCTTTGGTACTTTTTGAATTATCTTGTAATGAAGCTGTGATTGGATTAGTTTTCAATTTTCCTCGTAGAATGAAAATGTATGCTTGTGTAAAATCATGGTGCTTCCAATAATGTCCTTATGCTAGAAATCATATTACATTTGGTAATTACAAAAGTGTATGTAATATAGAATAGATGATCGTATTCTAATTAATTGTATTAGTCGACAATAATCGATTCCAATCTTTGTATACAACGTGTTGTCAAGTCATACTTGCGTTTTTGAGGGTGATTTTTAAATATATTTCTGTTCGTTCAAGGACTGTTTCTCAAGTTAGCTAGGAAAATGTCTGGGAGAAACTGCAATGCTATTTTTTACATCAGCATTACAATCAAGCTATTTTTCCTCTTAAACCAATTGTTCAACCTCAAAAAATGCCAACCGCTATTTTTTGGTCATGTTTCCAACTGTTATTTGTAATTGACCGTTTCCCAACGATCCAGTTTGATTGTATATTGTATTTTTCAGCCACCCGTAGTTCCAGGCATGCGCCCTCCGATGGGAGGGGCAGGTCATGTGGTGCCAGCCCCCAAAGGTGGAACCACAATGGGCATAATAATGCCCATGTATACGATCGGAATCGTCATTTTCTTTATGTACACCATGATGAAGGTATTTATAATCATGGAAGTCGAATAATCCATTCAAAGTAATTCTATTTTTATCCAGGTGTCAACACTTTAAAAAAAACATTGCTCAATAAATGCAACATTTCTTTTCTACATTGGGTAACTATTCCCGAGAACGCTATCTACCTGAACCTTATTATGAGGATAGTCATGTAGCCATTTCCACATATGCCATGAAGCCACATAAGGCTTCTTCATTGTCTTTTTTCATTAGGGCTACTCTTGAATATAAATTAAAAATAAAAATCCAAGTACTTTTTATTAAAATTGTTCACTTACGACATGTTTCGGCCATGATGCCATTATGACTTGTTCATGCATGACGGGATGGATAAAACTCGTTACATTTGATAAAATCTGTACCACTGGTAAGTGATTGAAAAAATTGTGGTACTGATTAAAATATTTCATCTCTATTATTTGAGATCCTCATCTATTTTATGTAAATGTATCACTATTCATATTGATCTATATTCATGGTTAAAGGATGCAATGCAGAAAATTCTTATCATTCTATAAAATGGCAAATAAATTGAGTTGAATTGAATATGAATAAATACGCCGCTGACCTACTACTGTATCACAAAAGGAAAACACTGTTCAACTCTTAGGTCCGATTACACAGCAGCCGGTTAAATTTTAACCGTGATTAATTCCACTAGAACCAATCAGAGAAGGCCTTTCTAATAAGACGGCTTTTCTGATTGGCTCTCGTGGAATCAATCACGATTTGTGCAACCGGCACTTAGGATTTCTATTGGGTTAAGCTCTTGAGACGGCAATTTTCTTGTAACATTCTGTCTTTTAGGTTTATGTTTATTCTATCTTGGTAAGAAACTAGGTAATACTTATACCAGTTACCAACTAATCTATTAATATAATATGTTGCATATGATAATAATTATAGGAGTGCTATTGAAATTTGATATTGAGAATTAAACTCAGCATTTTCTACTATTTTTAGTATTTGGTAGCTCATTCATCTAAAACCCCCAACTTCTCTGTTTTCAATATCATTTCTAAATACAAAATATTTTTTTTCTGCTACGCCTGATTTTAATTTATGAGACTCACTATTTAAGGCTGTGCAAAGGCTAAAAATAAACTTTCTACTGGTGATATTTTTCAATTTTTTTCGATTTGTATATCATCAGGCTATCAAAATGAAAAAGTTTTCTCAGGAAAACATTTTTTTTCGATCATTACTTTTTGAGATATGAGCGCCTGAAGATTAAATTTTTGGAACAGAACATTACAAATTCGGTAAAAGATGAATCCATGAGATTTAGAAAATAAATTCTTCATGGTATTGATCTAGTGAAACAAAACTTTTCTGAAAATATCATTTTTTGAGAAAGTTATTCAATTTACCAAAAATGACTCAAATAAAAGTTATTTTTGGTCATTTTTAGTAAATTGAATAACTTCCTCAAAAATGTATATTTTCAGAAAATTTTTGTTTTATTCAATCAACAATACCACGAAGAATCAATTCTCCAAATCTCATGGATTTATCTCTTACCGAATTTGCAATGTTCTGTCCCAAAAATTTAAACTTTAGGCTCTCATATCTCAAAAAGTAATGATCAGGAAAAAAACGGTTTTCCTGAGAAAACTTTTTCATTTTGATACCTTTATGATATACAAATCGAAAAACTTTAAAAAATATCACCAGTAGAAAGTTTATTTTTAGTTTTAAAAAACTCATATCTCAAAAAGTAATGATAAGAAATTTGTTTTGAAAACTTTTTTCATTTTGATAGCTTGATAGTAAACAATCGAAAAACTTTGAAAAATATCACCAGTAGAATGTTTTTTCCAGCCTTTGCACAGCCTCAAGCTCTATTTGACAACAAATTAGGTTACCGTATTAAATTTTTTGGAAGGTTTCGTATGATTTTCCAACTCACCATCGTTTTACTCTCGTTTTCAGTTGCTATTCAAAAAGTCGGAAGAAACGGCTGCTTACAAAGAGTTCAGTCCGGATCCAGAATTTCGGCGTGTAGTTTTCAACGAATCCGACTACTACCACAACCGACCATCCACTCACACTCACCACCCTCACAAAGTTGAAGAAGAGAGTGCCACTAAATTAGGTGAGTCTCTCTTCAATTCAACACTTCTCCCTCTAAAAAATATGTGAAGAAGTCACTATCCTATTTCTCATTTGCAAACAGGATAAGATGTCAAGGAGATTCTACAAATTAGAAGATATTCTAGTCATGTCTTTTGGAAATAACTAATGCTCAACTCACTCTCACGCGAGAAGAGACTCGACTCTAGTCGAGAGCATGTGTTTTCAAATGGAGTCGTCGCGGAGACTCGACTGGTCTGAGTGTCACCAATTGCAATCACATGCTCTCGACTAGAGTCGAGTCTCTTCTCGACCTGAGTCGCGTAAGTGTGAGTTGAGCCTAAAGGGCAGGTCACACCGAGCTCGCGTCCGCGGCGGTAGCGAAGTCAAAAAACTCGCCTTCTATGTTATTAAGCTGTGCAGGTCACACCGAGTTCGCTACCGCGGAGGTTGTACCTCGGCAGTAGTTTCACTTCGCGAGCCAGGCGAACTTTTGAAACGTCTCCTAGTGGTAGTACCGCTAGCGGTAGTGAGCTCGGTCTGACGTGGCCAATCTAATAACATGGAAAGCGAACTCCAGAACTTCGCCATCGGTAGCGCTCTGGTTGCCGGCCTTCCCCCACTTCTAGAGAACCAGCCTCATCAAAACAAGAACAAAACCAAACTACCGCTGGCGGACGTTTTTTGGTGTGAACTGCTTCCAGAAAAACTACCTCCGCGGGACCGAGCTCGCTACCGCTAGCAGACGTTGGTGTGACGACCGCTTAAGGATGTACTATAAAAAAAAGTTATGAAGGCCTTACTTTCAATGGGTTTTCAGTATAGGGCAGAGTTACAGTTCCCAACTGTTAATAAATTGGCTTTGAACAACCCAATCAGAAACTACTGGTCGAAGTGGAAAATCAATTTGATGATTTCACAAAATATTATGTCTCTTGGAAATAACGAAGTATATACTACAAAAAAGCTATAGAAGCCTTACTTTCAATTGGTCTTCAGTAAAGGGTGGTTTCCAATTATTGATAAGTTGAATTTAAATAGCCCAATAAGATACAATACTGATCAAAATGATACTGTGGAAACTCAAGTTGAAGATTTCACAAATTTCTTTGTTTGATAAATCATCGTTTGATTTAATTATCATGAGGAACTGACTATCAGGCTCTTCAAAAGACTTTTTCTCTGTAAGTTATGAAGTGACAATTTCAATCATTTTAAAACCAGTTTTGCTGTTAGAGTATTGTCTCTGCCACTTGTCAACCCTTTCATTTGCTTCAGGCATAATAATTATTAAGCTTTTAGGCAGTTTTTTGAATCATTCGTAATTGGCAATTTCTTTGAATTCGTCAAGAAATTAGCAGGAAGCGTCAAGATTTTTCAACATTTTTGTGTTTCATAAGTGATTTATGTCTCGTAGAAAAAACTCCGTATATGAAAAATAAAGACATAATGAAAAGAGATTGAGTGACAGTTGTGCGTTGATCGGCCACACAACGTGGAGTAACTGAGTGAATCGTTCTCTGAAATACTCGTCTAACCATCAGATAACAAATGAACTGTTCTTCCTCTTCCTACCAATGCGGCACCGGCAGTTTCTAGGCTACTACCCCTCTTACATGAATAACAAACATGAATCGTACATGAATAAGAAACATTAATAAATTTTGTTAATTATGCAAATTACGTTTTTTGTTTGTGCTCTCATCAGGATGGAAGGAGAGGGACGCTAGTAAGTCATTTCCTTGTTTCAAAGTTTCCGTAAAGTTATTCTCTATTAAGCTATAATATTATTATTCTGTCAAAGAGCAACGCTCAATTGAGCTGTTCACTTTTCGACTTAAACCAGGGCTGAAGTATCATTCTCTTCTAACTTCTAAAGCCAGCCATCCTTGAATTGATTTAACATTCAAATTATTTATTTATTTCAGACTGTCTTATAAATCGAAGATTAACCTGACATTTTCATCCATAGTTTCATGACTGTATATTTTTTAAGAATATTTTGAATTAGCAGAAAAAACTGTTGAAGGAAATATAATTTTCAACTTTCAAGGTTAGATTGTTTCCAGTAATTCAACCTTAACCTATAGTTGAGAATGATGTATCGTTCCGAATCAACTGAGTCTAAAAAATTTGGATGAAATGTGACTAAGGAAATCTTTTAGCTCATTTGAACTTTAGCTTTAATATAATATCTTCTTGCCTATGCTATAATCCAATGATTTAATTTTAAATTCCTACAATGAAATTTTATATTTTGTCTATCTGCCTGTCTATCTATTCATTTTTTTTCATTTGTTGGGACAAACAAGAATAATCAATGATAGATACTTTCAGTCCCATCACTTGAATTGGTAAGTTATAACACTCTCAATAAATTCAGCAGCAGTACACATATTGGTTAAAAGATAGGTTTCTTTTATATGTTTTAGGCTCATGCCCATTTATCTCGATTGAATATATTATTATATCTAGTAGAGAGAACTCTGTCTCTTCTAAACTTGCTTCTTGTCCCTTAGTTCTTGACTATAAGTACTCTTTAAGGTTCAATTCCTAATTGGCGACTCTATCTGCTGTATATCGCTGTACCCTATAAATGTATATTATTGTAGATTACAGTCGACATAATATGTAGACATAGACTACAATAATATACAGTTATAGAATAAAACCGTTAATACTACGTGACTATAGCCGGCGAGCCTGGAGTATTCGCTTAGGAATTCAACCTTAAGATCCTAATGAAACATTTTCCCGTCTAGTATTTTTTTTTAACTTAAAAGCTATCGAAAGTAATTCATTACTTATTCATCAATCATCAATACAATTACAATTGATAATATAGGTTTGAACTGCTCTACTTAAAATTGATTGCTAATTTATGATTTTGAATCAATGTTAAATATTGATGTAGAGGCTAGATTGGTGCAGTGAATATTTTGTATGACTTTCACGCAGAGGACATTGAGTTGGATCAGCTGCGAAAGCGATTGGCCGAGACAGAAGCCGCCATGGAGCGCATCGTAAAGCTAGTTTCCGTTCCACCGAAACCCGAATCTAATAAAAAGGTTTTGTTCGAACTATTTCCTAAACCCTTTGCATGGGTTTCTATTAGTTCAGGCTCTGCCATGTTCATGTGGTTTTCTTGATTGTTTTGATTGATTGATCGATCCTTTATTGACGATGGTGTATTGCTACTTCTTGTCTCCTTATTTTCATTTAAGATATCATCATCCTATCCATTCTATTTTTATCAATTTTTCTCTAGTTTTTTTTAGAATTTGTTATTTTTTTGTTTGCTGCCGGATCCGATTATTTGAACCAGTTTCTCAAATCCTAGTCCAAACATTTTCAGATGTATTGAAATACAATTTATGCTATTCCCATTCAAATGCAATACTATTTACTGCGTATAACTGGCAGTTTAAGTAATGAAATCATTTGAATAATGATGATAACTCCTGAATTAGAGAAAATCTGCCCCTGAGTGAAAATAAAACTGAAAATGTTTCAGAGATACTTCGACAAGACGATGATTGATTTTTGTTGATGGATTATCGGCTAGTTTTTCACTTATTTTTGTTCGGCTTGATTTGCAACATATAGTTGAGGGTGCGCAAAAAATGTTTTAAATTTTATTGTAAGCTTGAGCATCTTGCCAGCTGCAGTTATTGATTGGTGGTCTTATTTTCCTCAGTCGTTACGGCAATCTCAGGCCTAGTCGCCGAAGTACAGAGGGACATGCTCTCAAAGCAGCTAAACACGGATAGCCTGAGCAAGGCTGAGGTACTTTGTTGCCTAATTCCTTGCATGATCAACCTTTGCCAACGGCTAACCATGTTCACCTCGTTAATCAGTGTTTAATAGCTTTCATTTGTTTTCATTTTATGTTTTCTTTACCTAATCGACTGATTGAGCTTGACTGTTTTGGTTAATTGATAGGTCAAATAAAAATAACGTTAAATTCAAGCGTCACCTTCAGAGTACTTTTATAATCTTGCTGTAAATATTTGATTCAACAATCAGGTTCATCAACCTCAATATTCTTCACTGAGCATTGTCCCATAATACTCATTCGTACCTTTTCTTGATAAAGGTATTTAATTACAATAAATTTCATTTTTTATTCTATGAGTATGAATATTAAACTCCATCATATATCTCCAAGATGATTCTATTCACTTTGGAAAAATTTTCTACTCAAAGATGAATTCTAAAAAAATTGTTTGACAAAGGTACCGGTACCTGAAAGAGAGTCTTTATTCTTAAAAATAACAATAAAAAAACTTTGAAGGTTTTTAGTAACAATTTTGAAGGTTTATTAGTAAATTAAAAATTGATTTTCTGTAAAATCATTGACGGTTTAACATTATATAACAGTTTTCAAATCTATTAAAATATGTTTTTATTATTGGGATAACCCTTCTAATCGCTCATAATGCACTACAATAGTATACGAGTATTTTTATGTAGTAGTATTTCAATTTATTCCAACTTTTCACTCATCTTCAGTGAAAGATACACAAATTTTAACAAATATGTTTCTAATTACGACTCGAATTCCTTTTTATTTGAGAAATAGTATATGATTACTGTGATTTATGACTTCTCAGTTGTAAAATCAAGTATCGTAATGTTTTACGTATCAAGTATTTGCTATTCTCTGTATTCATTATTATTGGCAATAATCGTATGAAAGTCTCCTCAGAGTCTAATGTATTTTTAAAAATGAATTTTTGCTACTAACTCTTCTCAGTTTCAATTACTGATGTAGCATAATTTGTTGAGTTTTGATTGCTTTCGTATAACATAACCAATATTTTTAGTATTGGAATCACTAGGTTTAGCCTACTGTATTTGTTTTAAATAAATATTTTTTATGATTGATAACCAACGAATAAATAATAATCTTAAAATTACACCATACTTCGATAACTGAACGTCGATTACAGATTAACTTATTGCAAAATTACTAATTCTATTGAGTGGATTATTCTACTATTTATCCAATATTCGATGGAATAAAAATACATTTCATTGGGTAGACTTAGGTCTTAACTGAACTCGCAGCCATTGAAACCAATTGAACATACATTGAAAGTTTAGATTCGAATACAGTAATCAGGAGAAATCAGAAAACTCCCTATAAAGTTAGTTGTGAAAGGATAATATTTATATTTTTCAAAGATATGATATTTTGTGATACAACATGTTCCTCATGACTGGTAATAAATGTTGTAATATAGTTTTATAGATTTTTGTATAAAGATAACAAAAAGGCATACGAACCGTATTCGGTATCTGACCGAGTTAAAACACTAGTACTTACCACGCTTGGCTAATAAGTTGATTATATTTATTCAAGTAAATTGTAATTTTTAAAATTATGAATTGAGAATTGTAAATTATATTTTATTTTATAATACATGAAGTCATGCGTTGGAAAAATACTAGCCTTAAACTGGTTAATCTTTTAGGTTAATGAATCGTTTTTCAAAAAGGTTCAAGTAGGCTTTCCGCATTTGGATATCTACGATAGCTCCATCAAATTAACTTAATGGTACACTTTGAGGATGAAAATTATCCTTTGCTATATGTTTATAATAACTTAGTAATGATGGTTACTTGGATCAACTTCAGTTAATCCTATATACCCTTTTATTAATTTAAGTGTGATACTTTGCCAAACGCCGAAAAAAGTCAGAAGAATTCACCATTAAATTTGAAGAAGCAATTCACATTATTCCGAATCATTAGTAGGCTATTAGTATTATGTAAATAGGTTAATATGAGTATCATTGTCGGAAAAAGTCAGTATTATCATTGAAACCTCATTTTAATGAGGTAAGTCATTATTACTTAAGTTTTCTCAATGGTATTATTGAATAATATGACAGGAATATCATGAAATCTCCCCCTAACCAGCTTTTTATATTTGCTTGTAGTTTTATTTGCCTGTATTTTGTTCTATGTGAAATGATCCATGTAATATTATTGTATCCACAGCTTGCCATACCATTTTTTGTCTTGCTTGCTTTCAATGTTCCTTATTAATTATGTATGTTGTAAATAGTTTCTATAGAGTTAGTATTATTAATATCGTTATTTCTTTCAAAGCTTATATATTTTTCTCGGTATATATATATATATATAGTACTATTTTTCAATTCTATGAGTGAGTATGCAGTTTTATTATAGATATTTCGATACAATTGATCGTATTGAAAGAATGATTGGAATATATGTTTTCTAATATGATTGTTTTTGTAACCGTTGAATGTGTCTAGCAAGAAATAAAACGACAATTGTTTTAGAATTTGAAAGTTCTCTTGATCGCTATTTTGAATTCATTGGAAAATTCAGTCGAAATCGTCATCTGCTAAGTGAATTTTTCACATCCCTATTCTTTAAAGATACAGTACTGTGCGGTTTGACCAAGATGAATTGACCTTTTCGCCACACTGCACAGAAAGCAGCTGTTTTCCAGTCCCTACGTAGATCTGAAAGACATTGTTTGCAGACGACTCTCGTCTGACGTCAGAACAGGTTTCTTTCCGGCCTAGGCCGGAAAGAGTACCCTTTCCAGCCTGTTTAGTTCCTTAACATGGAACTAAGAAAGGTGATCCAAAAACTTTCCATTGTTTGTTTCTAAATTTACAGAATAAGTAATCAACATCACAGTCTATCATGTTTTTGCGGCGGAGACACCCGAACGCTCTCTCCACCATTAAATCATTTCAGATCATATAATTATCATCATAGAACAGTAATGCTGGTTCGCTCCGGAAAAATAAAAATTCTTAATATATGTGATTCCGGTTGGTGCAAACTGGCATTACCTGATTATGTGTAATTGTTATCCGTTCATATCTAACCAATATTTTTGGAAAATTTCATTAAAGAAAATTCGGGAGAGGGACAGTTTTGAGCTTAGCCTGTTGTCCTTTTCTAATCATTGTATATTATTTATTTATTGAAAATCACTTATCATTATATTATACAATAATATGATTGGGATAAGACAGTTGGCTAAAACTGTCTTTTCCCCAAATTTTGTATTTGTTGTATTTATAAAATTTGTATATAATATTTGTTGTTGTATGTTGTATTTATTAAATGAAATGAATAAAAATAACGATTGATGTTTGCAGGAGTGCGACTCGGATGTGTTTGAGAAGGAGATCTCATCCCCGGAGGAAGCGGTCAAGTTTGCAAAGCAGGTAGATAGTGCCAAGAGTGAAGTGCGAGTGCTGGGGATGCAACTGACCGAAAGCATTGAGGGGGGCCAGCGGTGGAGCCGCCCCTCCACCCCCCAGCCCACCCATAGGGCTCACACCCCCACTCCAATCCCCGCCCCCGCACAGGAGATCTTCCTAGAAGGGTCCCTGCCCTCCCAATCTCATCTTTTGGTCAGTCAGTCCGAAGTAGAGAAATTGCTTGTTCCTGATGACGACGATTATGATGATGACGATGATAAAGACGCGTCAGTCATTCTGGCAGGCAAAGTAACCCTTTCACTCATAGGAGTCGATTCAGTAAGGTTCTCCTCATAGTCTCCTCTTTGTCTGCAGTTCTATGTTCTATCATCCATCTCACTCACGCACGTACTCGTTGTTTAACATCAATAATATCGCTCTACTTTCTAACATCATTCGTGAAATTCGGATGTGTCATGCTTCAGCCAACATTCATTTACATTTATGAATTCCATAGAATCTCATGCTCTCATATATTTGCTCATATCAAACGTCTTAAATCCACACAATAGAAACCTATAATTTATTTAAAATTTATATAATTATTGTATAATGGTTGCAAGCCCCATGATATTGAACGTTGTGAGCTCCATTAACACTAGTTGAAGCACACACCAACTGTCATAAATTAGTCAAGTTAACTACTGTGCTCATCTTCATAATAAATCTAGTCACCGAGAAAACTATCTCACTAAAGCTGTGGTGTATGTATCAAAAACCACTTCCTTACTATCGACCTATCAAGCTCACAACTTTTCCACATGTCTAAAACCATAAAAAATTTACTTTCATGAAGTATTTTGATTTTAACAAACATATCTTAGAGATGGTTCGTTTCTTCCCTCAAATAAAGGTTGGATGCAATTCTACTCCCAATTGTGAAATCTTTTGTTTTACATCAGTATTATTACTAAGATCAATGTTGATCACTTGTTGACTTATCCAAGATCAGTATTATTTCTAAGACCAATTTTGTAAACATGTTCATTAATTTTGTTTCTCATTCACGTTTACCAGTGCTTGGTTTGAGTGTGTCTTCTTGGAATGTTTTTAACATGTTCTAATACTGCAAGAATCTATTTCAATTCAATATATTATCTTTTGTTAAAACGAAATTTGTTGAAAGAACTTTCAAAATCATAACTTTTCAATCAGGAATCTATTGAGCAAATATTTATAGGGAAATATTTCAACTAATATGTCAGTATAAATTCAGTTATAAAAGCTCTATCTTCTTGCAATATTATTTTATCATCGATTGATTATTTGAGGGGAGGGGCTTTCTTCATTTTTAATAGTAGTTACTGTATTTACATAATCAAAATGAGAATTCTATTGCAACTGTAACATAGAGTTGGTTGCATTTTGTTCATATTGCCTGAGGAATGTTTTATTAATAACTTTATTGCTATTCATGATAGTGAATTCTTAATTTAATGGAACGTTGAAGCTGCATGATGTGAATGAGCGATCTAGCAGATTATGAACAATAATTTATCAGCTTTAAATCGTTTTTGAGCCATTAAATCCAATAGTATTTTGAAGTACTGGATTTTGTGATTGGAAAAATTTATGTATTCATTTTATAATTATTTTTTCCTGTAGTGAAACAGTTGCCGATTGAGATAATTTTATAACGTTGAATATTTATGATTATCAAATGAAACTAATAACTGGAATTTTTTACTATTATAGACACACTCCAATCAAGTACTGGATCTCAATTGTCTTAATCTACTATTGATCAATCAATTAAATTAAATCTAGTCCGAATCAAGCTAATATCACTTGTCCCTCAGTTACCTTTATAAATTTTCAGCTGTGATGTATGAATACACTGCTCTTTTTCATATGTGTAATAGAATTAGGTTTTATGTTTATGTTATTGTCTAGAGCATTATGAGTTTCAGGCGAAATAAAATAAAGTCAATATTGAGTCAAATAATCATAAATGTAGTAAATTCAATTTATGACTAATTTAGATGAATCGATTGAGGAAAGTCTAGCTGCTTTGGGGGCACTTATTACCGTCCTAATTACAGATTTTAAAAGCAAGTAAATAATTACAATAGTTTATATCTGTTTAGTGGGAATTTGTGGTAATATTAAGAAATTGTGTCTTACTACAGTACTATAAAAAATGTTCTAATAGCAAAACTCTTCATGTTATTGTTATTTTACTGTTTTGAAATAATATGTCGATTTTATAGGTAAAATTTAATCAAGCAATAATGTTCAACCTTCAAGAACCTTTCGGATTGTTTTCTTTTGTTCTCATAGATGAGTGAAATTTGTACTTAGAAATATTTATTATTATTCTTTTCTTACTTAATTTGTTCTGTTCAGTTCAGCATTGAATACAATATTGTTCTATGACGAGAGAAAGTTATTTTATTTTGAAATGCAAAGACAATCTCATTAAATAGATCTACTATTGATATTTTATTCAGTTTTAATGTTTCATTCTGAAATACCATGTATTATGAAAGGAGGCTTTAATCTGAAATGTATGAGTATAAATCCAAATTGTACAGGATAGTTAGTTTCATATTCGAGGAAACTCTTATGCGAAAATGTTATGAATTATCAAATATTTAATATTTTATTGATAATAAAACATTGATAATAAAATAATCAGATCTATTTTTTCCTTATACAATATCACTAAAAATGTCAAATATTTTTATAACATTCATTCAGTCAAGATACTTGAAGTAGACTAGTAAACGATGGAATTATTATAATTGATAATTTTCTCATCATTTCTCTTTCATAAACATCAACATCAACCAATATATTCTTCATTATTTACCAATATCTATAAAATTTTTTTCCATAAATCGTGAAATGAATTATTTTCTTCATAGTTTATTTTCAATTTTCAATAAAACCAATTACCAAAAAGTCAATAATCTTGATAAATCGATAATCCACTGGTTCCATATCAATGTGATCCGTTTTATAAAAACACTTCACATGGGCTTCTTTTTAAATCAATAAATAAAATATAAAAAATCTTAAGCACTCTTTATTTAAAAAAAAAAACTTTAAAATAGTTTAACAACTAGTTTCGGTGATCTCACTATCATTATTATAAACTGACAATGATCAGCGAAACTAGTTGTTAAACTATTTTAATTTTTTTTTAAATAAAGGGTGCTTTAAGATTTTTTATATTGTTTTATCAATGTGATCCGCTATATTTCATCAATCTCTTAATCTCTTACGTTTCAAATATGTTATTCATGGTATGAAAATAAAAATATGTTTCAGTTGAGTAAATCAAAGATTAGAATACAGTTCATGTAATTGCTATTCTCTATCATAGGTTTATTGATTCCATCATATTGAGATTTTCACATAGAAATTATATATTCAAATTTTCTCCTAATATTAATTTCTACGCTTAGGAAGCTTCATTTCTTATTTCTCACTTTTTATTTATCTTTAATTCAAACAGTATTATTTATTGTACAATTTCTTGCATCTTGGAGTTGAGTATTGTCAATAATTACTATCGTGACTTTTCCACTTCAAGAAGTTTCAAGAAGTCAGTAGCACCAGTCTTGCTCCAGTTGACTACAGGTTAAAAAAAGAAAGATTACTTTCAAACTAATTCCCGGTTCAAACAATAATTCTAACATTGCATGTGTTTCTGTATTTATTTTTTGAATTATTTTATTTAATTTCAATGATAAAACAGAAAGCAAACTTTTACAGTTTCATCTCAGTGGTTCTTTATCAACTTGAAACTTATACATAAGACTTGATACTTTTCCCTCGTACAACCTTCCTTAAGTTAATTCATCTATTATGTAATTTATTTTGTCATATTCTCAATAGTGAAGAGTTCAATAGTGATACTTCATACTTTTGTACAAATACTTGAGAAATTCAAAATCAATTCATGGAATGCTTTCAGAACTGACTTTCCCATGTATAATTTCTTCCTTTTTCTGTATATTGTTTTGTTTGTATATTGTTAACCTATCTGTATTCGTTTCTCTCGACATATTTTTCTTTTCTATATCTATACATATGCGATTTCTATGTTTTCTGTTGTAAATTTTTATATGTAAAGGATTTGAAGATAGGCGATAAACAACCTCAATCCAAACATTCTTGTACAAACTACATTACACCATTTTCTAAGTAATCTGTATAGTTAATGAAGAGTTTACTTCTATTCAAATATGACTAATGTTCAACAAATCACACAACTCAACAATTAGTTTGTTCTGTATATGAAATAAGAGCAGTGTTTTCGAATCAATACTTTTTCTTGTATTACAATCATTCATCATGTGCTATCCATTTTCTTCCATCACCGAATTCTAATAGAATAATTATTCTCTATATTTGTAATGTGCAATACTCTGACGTTTCTATGAAGTACTGTATTTTGTCAATGGAAATATTCCAATCACATTGACCTGTTTTTCTTAACTTATTCTTTTCACCACTGTATATGTTATTTGTTTGTCTATCCTATCCGATGTACAGAGTTTTTTCTGATTAATGATTGTAATGTCTTGTATCGAGCAACTTGTGATATTGAGCAATATGTGATCCCATTTACCCATGAAGTCATTCACTTTCTTCTATCTGCAAACACTGAGGAATCTGTACCAAACTGCCTTCTACGATTGCTCCATTTTTACAATACATGTACTTTTAATTCTAAAAATATTCATGAACTAGTTACTTAATAGTGTTCCAAAACTTGGTGGCCATCCCTGCACTCGCATTTTTAATGTTTTAGTATATTTTTACAGAGCTAATACTTTTCTCATTCATATCATAGTAGACTAAATATTTAAGAAACTCCAGTATCATATAATATTACAAAATCTATATAGTCGAATAATTTATTTAATTCTCATCAATTATCATTTATAATACTAATAGAAAACTTATTGCTTTCTGTTTTATCAGTTTTATTTGGATTTTACTCTAAAACCAATAACATTATTGGCAGATTTCCCGTCGCTCGAGGAATGTAGTCTACATTATTCTTTCTTGGAAAATATTTACTTGTTATTCATCATTTCAATCACGTCTCGACGTTTTGAAAGCAACTCAACATGAAACATTTCTCAGCTCTCAATTTAAATTTAAACATAAACACTGATTAATAATAATAATTTTAATAATTAATTTCTGAAGCCTGGCTCTGAAAGTTAACTGAATCCAGAATGTAGAGTATACACAAAATCTATGAATTCAAAATTATCGTAGTTTTTCTTGATATTTTACATTTTGAACAATTGAGTATTTTAATGAATTCAATTCAATAGCACATCATGTCGGTTTAATAATTTACAGCTTGATGTCCAGCTGAACCCTTTTTGTAATATAATAATTCCTCCTCTAAACCAATTTAAGTCAATAATGAAAGGTAGTTCATTTGTTGAAACTGCTCTTTCTATAATAATAGATTGATTATTCTCCTTACTAAAAAATCAATGAGGTATTTGAATACTGACAATCATAGATTTGATAAATTTTAAAAACTCACCTCCTGAACACCGCATCGGTTGTGGTTACTTCTCAGAAACTTGTAAAACTTTCCATACTAACTATGTAGAATAATAGTATCTGTTGTAATGCCTACTGCACCTATTATAACTTTCTATCTGCCTTACATAATAACAAGTAAATCAATGTTAAGCTGCGTTCACACCAAAGTTTTTAACGAAATGTTAATTTTTCCTTCTTTATAAATTCTATTAGATTTAACATAACTTATCATACACATAATGTGCATATGTGTTTGTCAAGCTCCGTTTAATCCAATAGAATCTATTAGGACGAAAAAATAAACATGTTGTTAATAACTTTGATGTAAACCCAGCTTTAGTCTAGATAGTTTGCAAGTTTTTTGAATTATTGTGTTTTTGAATTTGTTGTTTATACGTGTAATTTGTTGTCGCAGTAGTCATCATACTTTATTTACGTTTACTAATCACTAGAAAGTCTTGAATAAAGTTATTTATTTATTTATTACTTCTGTAATAGAAATAGAAAAACATTCAGCAATAGTAGCACAGATTTAAAATATATTCATGAGCTGTAATGACATTACATTGAGTTCTCCACACATCATCAAGGCTTCTCATATCTATAATTTAAATCGAACCGATTTTTGTTGTAAAAATAAATATCTCATAACGGTATTGATTGTTCTGTAGCTAGAATTTGAGACGTTCAATTTTCATTTCTCACGTTTTGATGCTTTTAATAATTCCTATCTGTTACTTGATTCATGTTGAAGCATTTAGAAGCTTGAATAATATTATCACGTCATCTTATAGTTATTGATTCTGATCTTGAATTTTACAAAGAAAGTTCAAATTTCAAGTTTTGCAGAGTGCAAAGTGCAAGTTTTTAGTTTCGACTTTTCCGAGTTCGACATTTCATTTCAAACTCATGTTTTGGGAGTACAGTAATATCCATGTAAATCATAAAACGATTTCAAATTAATTTTTCATCTGAGAAAATTTTATTTTCTAGTCAAAATATGACAATTATCGCGATTTTATATCACCTTACTACATTCCGCCCTATACTTATTACTGAATCATTTTCTTTGTTTGTTGATGTTGATGTTGATCCTGATTCCTATTCATCTGTAACACCAATTTTTGCTTTCAGGAGCCGAGTACTGAAAATGATAAAGAGTCTCTTTCTAGAAGTAAACGATCTGCTGAAAAAGACAAGGAAACTGTAGTTGATGACAAAAAAGAGGATGATGAAATTTCCAAGTTGCCAGGCAAAGATAATGATTACCAAGCCAAATTATCTGATGATGAACTGATAAAAGGTGATTATCATTTTTCAATTAACTACTCCATTATTGTTTATTATCCTACTCTTCTATGTATGTTGTATTGACAAGTACCAAAATTACAATTGATTAGAGCGAAATAATTGATTTGTGATATAAAACAAGATATTATAATACGTTTTGGTTGCAATGTAAAATGTGGAATAATGTTGAAAATATTCACTGATAGTCATAAAAAATCCCCACGATCCAGGAAATTGCCGGCCAGATAGCCGAGTTGACTAAGGCGTTGCACCCTTCAGTCTGCTATTGCTACCTGGTCGCGGGTTCGAATTCCGCCGAATCCCATCGAATAGGCATGGACGTTTGATCATCTCATAAATAACCCTCTCACTTCACATTACCCACGCACAAGCAAAAAGCTCATGTGGGCATCATCCGCAGTAAATAAAAATCATGATATTCCAATTTCTGAAACGAACTCTATCAATATGAATCTCAAAGTCCTTCTAGTATCCCGTAATTCATATTATATAACATAGTGAAAATAGATAAACATTTCAAACAAGCGTCTTTATATCTAGGCATTTCTCTTGCTATGAAATTGAATATTTTTTGCCATTACATAGGAATTTTGTCAATTTGAATTGAAATGGATTGTCTGAATTATTCAGGAAATTTAGCATTTCAGAGCTGATATTAAATTATTTAGGAAATGCAGCATTTCAGAACTGATTTTAAATAATTGTTAGATTATTTTGGCCTTCTTAAGTATCATAATTTAACTGACAATGAGCTGTTTATCCTAAAATATCGCATTTTTTATATCGTTGCAACTTTGCTCTTAGAATAATTTATTCTAAATAATACAATTTTATATTTTCTCACTCTTTTGTTCTCGTATGCCTCTTATATTTTGAAACCCAACATTTCATCATTATGTTTAGAAACTCTACTCTTTATCAATCTTTTAATTTTTATTATTCATTGTTTAATAATTTTTATTGTTGTAACTGTTCTACTCTCCATTCAGGTGATCAAGTACAAGAAATAATAAAATTGGAGGCGAAGAAATTGGAAGACATTCTGTCTCAACTACCAGAAAGGAAGTCTAGCATTGTTGATGAAAATGTAGTTGAAGAAAGTAATTCAAATATCGAATTGAGCGAAGAAGAGTATGGTGAATCTGAAGCGAAGATCGAGAAGAATTTGACAACAAATAAAGGGGAAGATACAAATTTGGAAAGTGATTCAAAGAATATTGAAGAAAGAGAAATTAGAGATCTAGTTGCGGAAGAAGATGTAGATGCCAATGAAATAGCAATTGATGGGAAGATTGAGAACATTGTTGTGAAGGAAGTTGAAGATGAGTTTGATAGATCTCAAATCCATCATGATGAGATTGATAGTAGTGCTCAAATTTCTTCAGAATCGATTGAAGTTGAAAAGGTTGACGAACCAAAAATAGAAAATAGTGAAACTTTTGAATCTTTAATTGATTATGGAAATGGAAACAATGAATCTACAAAGATTAGAGAGAAAAGAGAAGCTTTGGATGAAATTGATTTTGGATCGTTTGGTGATAAGGATATCACTGCTACAGAATGTGAAAATATTGAAACTGCTTCGTCTGAAGTAAACTCCATTCAAACAAGTCTTCCGCTTCTTGATGAACCCACTTCAATATCAGGCTATGATGAGGACGCTACAACTGGCGATCTAGGTGGATTACCTGAAGAAATAACGGAGAGTACTAATGAAGATTCTCCTAAAGATGTTAAAGATGAAAAGTTTGATTTCGATCAGATCAAACATGAAATCCAGCAACTGGAATCAAGCCATCTTACTGATGAAAATGAAGAGATGAGAGTCTTGGATGCTGAAGACACCCCGAAAGAAATTATTGATGATGTAGCCGTTGAAGATGTTTTGGGGAAAAATGATGGGCTAGAGTTAGATAGCTCCATAGAAAAAGATGAAAATGAAGAGATGAGAAACTTGGATGCTGAAGACATCCCAAAAGAAATTATTGATGATGACGCTGTTGAAGATGTTTTGGGGAAAAATGATAGGCTAGAGTTAGATAGCTCCATAGAAAAAGATGAAAATGAAGAGATGAGAAACTTGGATGCTGAAGACATCCCAAAAGAAATTATTGTTGATGACGCTGTTGAAGATGTTTTGGAGAAGCATGAAAGTCTAGAGTTAGATAGCTCCAAAGAAAATGACATTTTACCGAAATCAGTATCATTCTCTCTCGATGAATACAACTCAAATAATGAGAATGAGTCATTTGAGAAGGAAAAGAGTCCTGAGATTGAATATTCAGGTGTAATCGATGCAGACGAGGAAGAGGAACAATCTCTTGATGAAGAATTCGAAAAAACGTCAATCGTTCAAGACAGAGAATTTGAGCTGGAACCGATCTCAAATGATAACATCAAGGACAGTATCATCACAAGTTCTTCGTATGGCAGCCAAGCTGATACAAAAACTTTCACTCCGCTTTTGCACAGTGACCTGCAGCTAGAAGAGAATGGCGAAGAATCTGTGGATAAACAGTTCGAAGTGAATGACGCAGAATATTCAGATGGAAAATTAGAAGAGGATCGTGAAATATCTTCAGATGCACAACTGGAAGATAGTAATGAAATATCTCCTGATGTTGACAAGATTGATACTACTAGAAATGGCGAAACAGATGAAGTTAGAAGTTAGTAATTGAACTCAATTATGTGTGGTGAACTGATTCGCTTACTAATAATAACTAACACATTCTTAATTATACTCTCATTTTTCAGTAGCTTTTTTCCACCTTATATTTTTTCATCAATTGAATCTTTTTATTATGTTTGAAGGTGTCAACTTACCGTCAAACATTGCAGTAACCTATTTCAGGATTTTCTTCTTCATTTTATTTTTTTTATTCTTTTAATTGATATTTTAATTTATAAATATATTTATTTTTTTAGATGTATTACTTCTATTTTGTTTTAAGCTTTCAACTTACCGTCAAACTTTGCAGTAAACTCTTTTCCTATTTTCTCCCTCATTTTATTTTCTGTTGAATTGCTATTTTTATTTTAAAATCTATTTATTTTTTTGACGTGTTACGTTTTATTTACTCATAACTATAGTACGGTCGTTATATGAAGCGATCTGTGTTTGTATTAACAGTACGCTTCTTGTGTTGAGAGGTGCGTGTGCTTATGAAACCATTCATGTGTGATTTCTGATTTTCTCAGTCTTCAATTATTTTATCTGTCAACGTTCTTACTGTAGCCTCACTACAGTTCTACAGTTGTTGCTTAGCATGACGTGCTATATCATTATTGGCATCTATGTTCACTAATAATGTAATAATTACAACTGTTGAAATAGGGAAGATTATATGTGTATTAAATATTCACATCCGTCCCCTATTGTATCGTAATAAATAATTTATTAATATGCCTGGTGTTACATCGGTTACAGCAAAGTACCTATAATACATAATCTATTCTAGGTACACTGGGTTACAGGTTTTACATGCAAGGTGTTTCACACCAGGCATAACACCTACAACAGTAGCTGTTTTTATATTACAGCAGTTTTGATGAAACAAGCTCTTTCAATTATTTCAACAAAATTCGATAGAACACATCGTTTAAGGCTATACGTGAAAGTCTCTATTGCATAGTTGTTGAATGAATTTTGTAGTTTACGAAAAGTTCTTTTACTGATGATTTTTAGGTTACAAATAATGTGAACAATAAAATTGATTTGATTTTTTAATGTAAAATGTGTATTTTCATTCCCACAGATTTATTGGATGAAGTCAACAGGCTTGAAGAATCAAATATCGCCGCCAAAACGAAAATCGACAATGTAAGTTGCTACTTATTAATGAGATACACTTCTTCGTTACATAAATTTTAAATTTATTTCTGTTCAGTCTATAGTACAAGCTGTTGGAAAACATTATTTCAGACAGGAATATAAAAACCTTGTTCGAAAATCACTCATCTTTTCTTGTTGCTATGATATTGTAGTTTATTGAATCTTCAAAAGTAAAATTCTACAATATCGTAGTAGAAAATAACAACAGATTTTTAGTCCATAACAATGTTTACTAAATTGTAAACAATCAGTTCCTCTCATATACTTATCATACAAAATATTAAACTATAACAATAACCAATATTATAGTGTGGTAAAAATCCACTTCCACTCCTAAAAGACTCATCCATTTCCCACACTTCAACGGAACACCAGTAGGCCTACAATGCAATTAATTTCTCTTTAATAGCCTTGAGAATAATACCAATAATATTTTGTTATTATTTGATGAATCTACAGCGCACTATAGATGTAAACATCAATTCCAACTCATTAAATTAGAAATATTCTATTTTTCAAAAAATACTTTCTTCATTCATACAATATTTTATACAGGCTGTAACTAACATTATCTTATATTGTGTGGGCATGGCTTATATACGTGTGAAAGGCTATTATCCTTTGAATGATGTGATTATTGTGCTCCAATCAAAATAAATATTATATATATTGATATTCTGTATCCAACAAGGTTAATATCGGTTATCAATTCACTCCAGTTCCAATTTTCAACGGTTTTGAAGGTTTTTCTGCTCTTCAACCATTTTCTTGATGTAACTTCTCAATAAAACATTAACTGACTCATATTTCTGAATTCACTTGTTTTTTTTTGTAGCCTTCAAATAAGTTATGATCACAAATTCAGTAGTATGTTTTGGTTTTAAAAATGAACATTATAATTAAAGTTTAGTTGTATGTTCTATCCTGGTGTCATTCTGAGACTTACACAAGACTCTCTTATGTTAATTTATTTTTATACAAATACAATCCAGGTAAAAACAACAGGCATTCGCCCAAAACTGCTCTAAACCTTAATTTGGAATACACAGTCTAGAGATTATGTAAAAATGATAACTTAATTCGCACACTATTTTGAATCCAAAAAAATGTATCTACTACAATTTTGAATTTATCAGATTAATTAATTTCAAAATACATATCCAAACAAAAATCTTCCTTCACAATCGCCAAAAATATTGAAAATTTATGTTGGCAGTGCTGAAAGAATATTTATTTACAGTATTGTATTTGTATTGGTTTTTCTACTGTATTCATGGTAAATTATGATTTTTTCATGTTTATACACTTTGTAAAATTATGTATACTGTTTGATTGTTTTCACTATTTGCTATAAATAATAAACTTCAATGTAATACATTCCATTGAAACATTATTTTGTCGTTTAGGCGCATGACTACGACGAAGAGGGGGATGAGGAAGAAGAAGGAGAAGAGTACGAGGAAGATGCTCCAAACGCCAGAGAATCAATCATAAACAAGGTAGAAAACAAGGAAGATGAGGAAGAAGCAGAAGAGGAGGAGGAGGAGGAGGAGGAAGAAGAAGAAGAAGAGGAAGAAGAAGAGGCTGAAGATGCTGCTGGAATAAAGCACGAGCCAAAAATAATGTCTAGGGAAGAGGAAGATGAAGAGGAGGAGGAAGAAGAAGAGGAGGAAGAACTAGAAGAAGACAATGATGATGGTGTGGTGCATACTGCTTTCCAAGAGGATTCAAAAGTTCAAAAACCCACTGCTCATGTGAAATTTGAAGATGATGAGGAGGAGGAAGAGGAGGAGGAGGAAGAAGAAGAAGAAGACGAAGAGGAGGAATTGGAAGAAGAGAAGGAGGAGAAAGAGGATCGAGGACAGAAAAGTTTAAAAACTGCAAGCAGGAAGTATTGAGATGATTAATTCTTACTTGCTTGAGTTGTAAACTCTTATCATATTAAGATTGAAAATGAATGTGTCTTGCAAGAATTAGGATAGGAAGTTTTTCAAAGCCAAGATTATTATTTCATTTTAATATCCTAGTCTAGTCATTCAAAGATCTTCAGTTTCTTTAATCTAGAGATATTTCAACTTTACGAAGGATCTTTCTATCAACAGAGACAGTACGTGAATATGTATGTATTGTTTTCTAGTCAGTCGCAAGAAATTATTATTACATTACAATAAGAATAATGAGGTTGAATGCAATTGGAATAAAGCCTAACTATTGATAGTATATTGACATATTTAGAGTCGGAGATGTGACAAGAGTTATCAAACTTGACTTGCCGTTTCAACTAGACCATCATCGCAATTGAAAATAAAATCTAAAATCGATTGAAATAAAATCTTTAAAATTGCAACCCAATTTTCTTCATACAAACTACTGAAATTTATTGTCCAAAATTGTGCATTCATGTTGTGTGAGAAAAAGAAAACACTTTTATTAACTTTATTATTTGATGTTTGTTAGAAAATATTATGTTATGAAAAATTGTTGAAAATATTATTCCTCTATTAATATAGATATTTATATTGTTTGTTGGAATCTTTTAAATTTAAGTGAAAAGGCTAACTTGGGCTACTATGATCTTGAAAACTGTTCATTATCAATTCGCAAAAAATTGCTAAAAGATTGTTTATGGTGAATGATTGTTGCTGTTTATTAACACTGTCCAAAGCTCTTATAAAACGTGCCAAATCTTTTATACCAAACTTCTATAACTCATTATAAAATTAGTTTGGATTTTGATTAATTCCAATATATATTATGTATATGTACATTTTTCAAATATGAAAATCTACTTCTCAATATTATTTCATGAAAAGTTTAACTCGATAGTTTTATCATATGGAGAGCCTGAGTCATGGAAATTTACTGAGTCATGGACTTCACTAGTCCTATACTATTTAAAATAAGTTTTTTCTACTAATCCATTTTTAAAAGATGAATATTGCATTTCATATCAATGTACTGTGAAAGAAACAAAAAGCTATCAACCATTGTGCCAAAATCAATTATTCTTGAAGCCAAAACGAAAAAGAGAAACTTTTACTGGTGAAATTAATTTAATACTCATCTTCTAATGTACTGTAACTTACATTATGATTACTGAGTAGATTTTGACTAATTATTTATCTTTTGAAATATTTATTGGTTGTAATTAAAACGTAGTTATTGAAAAGTAATCGACTTCTTGAATCTCCCTTCCCTGTATTACTTGGTTGGAATTTGATTAATTTAGTTGAAATTAGTTTTAATATAGTTAAAAAATAGTTTTAATTTGGTTGCCAGAACAAGAGCCAACATGAAAAGAAATAACAACACTATTTGGGTGTGGTGAGGAACAAAAAAATTTCAATTTAACCTGGGTTTGTGCACAACAGTGACAGTAAAAATATCATTCTCAAAGTTCTAATGGTTTTATTATTCTTACTCACCCTGCAGAGTTTCGGAGGGGCAAAAATAAAAACCCAAGAGACCAGAGATTGGTGAAACTCCAGGCACAAATGTGGGTCAAGGGTGGCCAGGCGCCCTAGAGGCAACTTGAACACTCCTTCCTCAGCGGAAAGACCTTCAAAGAAGGCCAGGAGTGGAACTCACGTAGGTCACGAGGACTAATCAGTCTAAAGAGACTGCCAAGCATAATTATCACACTGGATTGCGACAAACAACCAGGTGATGAATGTGATGTTAGTATAGTGAAAACTCCTGGTTTTTGTAAAGGACATAGGTATTGGTTTGCCTAACTAACACACTACTTGGGATCACAATAAGCTTCGGTTGACGTGTGGGGTTCTTTGAACCTTTGGATCCTTGAATCCGTCCCTTCAAAAACAAAAAACAATACTCACCCTGAGTGGGAATAGTCCAATTCGAACTCGTGAGAATTATATTTTTACTGTCGTGTGCGGTTCCAGCTCTATTAAGTTCTTCACAGTAGTCTCCTTCACATAGCATGATCTCTTGCAAACAAAATGAGAATGCAATTGTGATATTCATTTATTGTTTAAAACACTATTATAATACAATTATGACATTGGAGGAGGAAAAACTAGGCTGAGCCTGTACTATTTCTCTACAAAAATTTTGATAAAATGTTAATCTTGTCCAAAAGTTAAGGTAATCACACACCATATAGATGGTTGTCACGAGAAAAATATTGATATTGCAGCGGCCTTATGTGGACCAAGCTATTTCTCGTGACTGAACCATCTATAGCCGAATTCTGGTCTGAAAATACCAAATTTGTCTTGTATTATATAGATTGATGGAAATTTCCATCTATATGATTGTTTATGTGTATAACAATGCATTTGTATATGCATGTTAGTTGCTGTTGTAAACCTGCAAATGTCTCAATACTCATCACACTGATTAGTATTGGTTTGTTGCACGATATTTCTATATGAGACTATAATAGCTATCTAAAATAACTACCAAGTTCTACTGCAATGCTTTAAACGGGTTTTTATTAAATTGAACAATTGGCAGTTTTTCTTATTTTGGAAGCATAATAAAAACTATCCTCTGAGCAGTTCTCAAGGAAATTTTATTACCAAGTATTGCTTATTACAAAAATTACAATAAGATTAACAGAAAAGACAAGCATTACAACTAGACTTTACACTAATAATTTAAAAGTACAAAATGGTTTTATATACATTTATCGTAATTCTAATGAAATAATTATTATATAGTAAGAGTCATAGAGTGTACTCTGGAATAATGTCCAAATCCTCAGCACTATTTGTACAGCTAGTATATCTACGTTTACATTTCTTCGAATGAATGCGAAAGAACAACTTATTTCAAGTGATTATGTGAGTGTTTCAAGTGATTTATAGTGAGTTGGCGCCGTGTGACTTGCCACGGCGTGTCGATAACAATTACATTTAAAACAAGATAGATCAGCAATATAATACATGTCGCACATGAATCGTTGCACTGATTTCCAGCTGAAGCAAATCACCAATAACCAAACACGATTATAAACTCGCTTTTTTCAGTATATTTTTTCAGTCGCCCACTAGGTAGGTATACTTGGCACACCAAGAGAATAGCTTTATTCTATACAGAGTATTGTAGCCAGTTATTACATGACAAATGCACTAAACTTGAATTTTGTCACTGGACTTTTTTTAAGGGTCTGTCTATTCTCTTTGATGTCCCAACAATATTGGAATTTTAGTAACAAATCGAGACTTAACAATGGAATATCATTGTTATTCAAAATTTGACGATTCCAACACAAGCTTTGCTTCCTTTCCATCTATTGTTCTCGGAAGGCCATGCATCACAGCATACTCTCGTTTGATGTATGCAAACAGGAGATCGGTAACAAGGAATATCTGAAATATATAAATAGAAATTCATTATATTTATGAAATATCATTGATACATTGAGCAGGTGATTTCTAACAATAAATGTTAGCGCCACAATATCATGTTGGATTTGGTTAGAAAGCCTATATCATTATTTTACTATAAATAAAATATTGACATGGTTTGGATACAATTGTTGAGTCTAATTAAATAGACAACATACAGAAATACCTATGTACGATTATGAACGTATCGTATAGGAATTTTGTTCACTCCAGTTAGAACAAAGGAATTTTTGTACTATGTTCATTTTGTTCGTAATTTTCAATTAATTCATATCTCAACATGTTTGTTCTCATGGAGTTTCAACAAAGCAAGTATACAATTTTACAAAAAATCAAGTTTTATTAAACTTGCTTTCACTTTTTGTGTAGTTGAGAAGTTGATATTGTGGTAATTATTCATATTGAATGAAAAAGACTAAGAAATTGTCAAAAAAACACAGATTTATTGATACTTAGAAAGACCGGTTTCGGTTATTACACCATTGTCAATCTCAGTGTTATCATTGCCATTGTTATCAGTTTATCAGAGATTGACAATGGTGTAATAACCGAAACCGGTCTTTTTAAGTATCAATAAATCTGTGGTTTTTTGACAATTTCTTAGTCTTTTTCATTCAATATGAATAATTACCACAATATCAACTTTCTCAACTACACAAAAAGTGAAAGCAAGTTTAATAAAACTTGTTTTTTTTTGTAAAATTATATATTGCCTTCCTGAATGAATAAAAAATCACAACCTAAATACGTTTATTCTGCAATCCTACTATGAAAAATTGTTGATACTTCAATCAACTTACTTCAATATAATTTATTTTTGGATGAATTTTGTATAATGGTATAGTGGCAAGTGTGTGGTCGGTCCATACTATGTTAGGATGTTCAGTTTATGCACAACTTTCATGCAAAAGAAACCCAAAACATATGCAGAACAATATACCTCACGTACTTTTGTTTTGAATCTTTTTGAAATGTATTTTAGTAATTCAATGAATCTTGTTGTGTACTTGGTTAACCTTTTCTATCGGTTTTACTGTACCCGAATTTTGCTTTACATCAAACTCTTTTTATAACAGTGTGCAGCGCGCCGTAGACTCATCTACAAATTAAGCTTTCAGTTGTCTTTCAGAGGTTTTAGTAGTTCAAGTATGGAGTGTGAAAAATGTATATCCATTTTTTGCTCTATATCTCAAAGTGAGCTGTCAATAGCAGACAATGATGCCTGTCAAATGCAAGAGCCGCGTATCAAGCTTTGATGGATGTGAATGACAACACAACACGATTCCTCGATCATAAATAATCTGAGGCAGGAGGTTCTTATCCAAGAAGGTTCTCCTATAACATAAGGTTCTTCTATTATTTTTTGCTCCATCCCCAAAAAATAATATTAATACTGAAGTTTCAATAGATGTTGTACTCTGAATAAGAAAACAGAACTCACTTGAGCTGTTGCAAATGCTAGAGTGACGCCGAAGTAGAAATTAGCATTCGCCGATCGATTGTAGATCCATAAATGCCAAACAGTTGGTCCAAGCACCGATGTAATAATAAAGAAACAGCTCACAATGAATCCTTGTTGCATATCTGCAAAATACAAGCATTTGAATAAATACGATGAAGTTATATAGCTTGAATAGAATGAGTTCAGAATGGTTGTGCAAATTCAGTTTCAAATAACAATTCTAATTTATTGTGAATGTGATCATGGTCTGCTCTTAAACCTGTATTTTATACAGGTCATGACACTCGTGTTTCTTATGGAGCGGTCATTATGTGGGGTCTTCATGGCGGTACATCTGAAATATTACAATCTGCTCATAACAAAATCATGCATTATGCTTTTTAAAAACAATATTCTGGTTCAGATTATATGTAAATTCAGGTTTTCGATTTTTTAATAATGAAATTTCAATAATAAATGGTTCAATAATTCATTTTTTATCATTAAAAATTGTTCTTATTCTTGTAACTTGTTATGATATTCATAAAGCATTGGGACAAAAGGCTAACCTCAAAAAGAGTTTGAAGTTCCCATTCTAAAAATAAAAAATTCAGTTACTAGTTGGAATCTAAATATTATTATTCTGTGGGGATAATTTATTTTACAATTCAAAGCCGAAAATATTTCTTGAACAAAATAACACATCATGTTGTTCAATCTATGATGATAACAGCTGATAAATTTGAAAATTGGTGAACTAGGACCCCATAAAATGGCGATTTTGCAATGCATCACGGGATTGTGTCATGACCTGTATTTTATAGACCTTGCTTGAACCAATCTAACTATTTTGAACCTAAAATTCAAGTTCTGTTAAAAATTGAGTTTTCAACTGTAGTTTGAAATCATACACAATTTCTGCCTAACCCTGACTAGCAACGTTTTCGAAAATTGTATTTTAGTCCAGGCGCTGGCTTACATTGAGCATACATGAGAGAGGCAGAGAATTTGACTTCGGATTATTGTTAGGGGGTCTTTAGTGTATATGAAACTCGATGTCGTCACGTCCCAGGGTGGTCGAAAGCTTGGGGGGGAGGGGGGTAAGTTGTAAAAAACGCGCGCTTATAAAATCGCCTGTCCTGCAGTTACTATTCATAGTACAGCTTTTAATTTTTTCTCAATATTATGTACACATAACTGGCTTTCAATGTGGTCCTCTACATTTTTGCGATAAACCGCATAGTTTTTCCGTAAAAAAATAAAATATCTCGAAAAATGTATTTTTTTATTATGGACTTTTCGTTATTTCTCGAATGTTGAAGTCATTAGCCGACTTAGAGGAAAAGGCTCCCAATAAAAGTTGTAGGCCGTTTCTTCCTGAATCCAATGATATTTATAATTTGGGGGTTACGATCATAGATGCGGCGGTGGGAGGGGGATAAGTAGCACTGTTACGCTGCGGCGCGGTCCTCCCCCATGATTAATGCGCGTTATGGCCTGTCTATCGCATCGCTCCTACTAGTCTATGCATTCAAATTATGTATTTCAGGAACGCTATCTTATGTATTTTCGGTCGCTGAACACGATTTTTCAACTCTCAACTCTCAATAATTGATAATTCTCATCATAATATACTAATTATGGTCAAAATTACAAACTTCATCTTCATCGAATTTATTACGATAAATTCACTTAATATATTAAGTCACAAATTCGTCCCATTTATAAAATGTTTTTTATTTTTTCGTCCAATTTTCAAACAAATGTTTACTATAAATTCACTCAGCACATAGGACATGCCCGTTCGAAGGTGAATAAATCACATTACAATGATGGAAGGTTAACTTTGAACAAAAATAATGATTTTAATTACTTCCATAATCATCACAAGCATTTCAAAAATTCTATCATTAATTACAATTAGAGTCATATACAAACTTCAAAGCGAAAATTACGTAATTGGCAAAGAGTTGTAGTTCTTTAGGAACAGCGATATCAAGTATTAAAAGTAATGAAAGTTCAATTATCATGAAAGTTGTGAATAATAAGTGTTACTCACAATGAAAGAGATGCTTCCACATGGGCAGCAGCGCTAGGTAGAAGCCGACATCGCCTAGCGCCGGATACGACTTGAATATGGCGATGAGCGTGATGAGACTGGTGGCCAACAGCATGGGCTCTGCGTGCAGACGGAAGGCAAGCGGACCCAGGTATAGCACGGCTGCGTTCATCTGGAATGCGCACAGGAACAGCACGCGGAAGTGCTCGAACATCTCCGTGAAGAAGTACCAGAACAGGCCTATGTTCGGTCGCAGATCGGGCACTGTCAAGCTGTCAAACAACAATCCAATAAGTATTCATCAATCGACAATTAATTATTAATCAGTGAAGTGAGTTCAAAGTACTGAGAATTAGTGAGAATTAAGGTGGGATTTCGTTTGTGCGGATCCGCGTTCGGCTGCGTATGCGTTAAGTCAAGATAGCAACTATCCAAAACAATAAATTGATTGATTTATTCATACCATATGTACATAATCAAAAATGAGAATTTTCATTGTGAGTACTTACTTTTTACTTTCAGAACAACTAAATAAATTGAATCTATTTGTATCATATCATGTTGACATAGTATTCAGTATTAAAATTACAGTTATATTAAATGGAACGACGTACAATATCAACTGAGAGAATACAATATAAATAGATATGATTTATTGTTTGTGTAAGTTGCTATTTTGACTAATCGCATGCGCAGCCGAACACGGATACGTACAAACGAAAACCCACCTTTAAGAGGCGCAGTTTTCGTTCGCCTGAAATTTTTCCTGTGCCACGAACAGATCTGAATGTGTGTAGGAGACAATTCGATTATATATGCCATAAATTAATTGTTTCCGGAAAATTTCCTCATAAACAGGATCTCAAAGTCAACATTGAAAGTAATAGAGGATTGAGCAAAATTGGTGAATTGAACTTGTAGTAATTCAAAACTACATATCTTTTCAAAAAAAAATTTTTCGTTCAATAATTTATGTGTTGATTCGAATCTTAGTTTGTATTTTAATACTTATCTATTATACATAATCATACATTGCATTCATCTATTGTATTGTTTTCAATATTATAAAAATAAATTTGAAGCAAGTCATAATTAACAATCAGGTATAGAGGGACTGAATTGGATCACTCAAGTTGCTGATATGCATGCTATAATTTTGAGAAGAGTAATAATTGAAGATTGAAGATCCAGATTAGCCGAGACGACTAAGGCGTTACACCTTTTAGTTTGCTAGCACTACATGGTCATGGGTTCGAATCACGTCAGTAGGTATGTACGTTTCATCAAATCACCCTCGCACTTTCCATTACCCACGCACAAGCTAAAAAAGCTCCTGTGGGCATCATCCGCAAAAACCCATACCTTAGAAAGACTGGATCTATTCTGCAGTAGCACATATTGTACTAAAATCGGCTACTGGAACTAGAACCAACAATTGAATCGTTAATTTATTGATTAAAATAATTACGGTAATAAATCGTTTTTCTTCAATTCATGAATTTTAACCAAGTTCTTATAATAACGATAATTATTAATACTCACATGAAGCCGTAAGTTGCATAGATGAAATCCCATGAGCCAACTATGCGGTATGACAAGTAGATGAGACCACATAGAATTGTGGAGAAAATAGTAGCTATCATTGCCATAAAAAGTGTCTTATTAGTTTTGCCTTGAGCCAAGTACATACAAATGGGAACGATTAATATCACAGTATACATTGCTTGTTGGGCAGACAGCGCTAAAGCCAAACAGCATATCAGGATGTGACCTGAAAACAATATATATATAATATTAGCAACTGAATTCGGATTCTTTTTGATAAATGGAATTTCAAGTTATTTATATGATGATCTGTGTAGGGAAAGTTTGAAAAATCTATTAATTTCTTCTAGGATGTTACTGATCTTGTTTTACAAATTCAACCACACCATTTCATAAATTGCCTCTAAACCACGTAATATCGTGGTAGCATAACATCGCTACCATCCTTACATCGCTAGCATCGTTACATCGCCATCTAAGATGTCAATGATCTCGTTTTTCAAATTCAACCACACGGCAAATTAAGACCTTCGCCAGAGTTGCATACCTGTTACTTAGTTCAATTATTTTGAATTTTGAAAGTAATTGACAACTGATGAGAAATCTCTAGGATGGACTTTTGAAAAATAACTAGATGAAGGTAAAACAAGATTAGTTTCTGTATATGTATCGCTGTTACTTTTATGAATAATTTCTATGTAGAAATTACAGCCAAGGATGCAAACTTTTTTTGGAATCATACTTTATTTTTCGGGATCTCCACATAGGTTCTGATTCACACTATTAACATTGGACACAACCATATACATATTTATTGAACTAACAGGATCTTCATCATGAACTTATTGAGATAACCACAAACTTTCATGGTATTTAATGTTTCATTCAAATTCAAAACGGTCATCCACTTCTCATTCAGAAGATTACTACAAGGTGCACCAGAGAAACTTACTTATTTGAAAAAATTCCCGCACGGTAAATTGGTCGTGTAGAGGGGCAGGAGGGGACATATCTGGAGGGGAAAGTTCCCAAGTTTATCCTCCCTCAAGGAGGTAGCCATCATGCTCTGGTCTAGAGAGCAGCTGGTCTTCGCAGTTGAGAGCGACTTTTCTAATGGTCGATCACTTTTTGTTGCTAAGCAACGTGCCTTCCGCATTCGATTTGAAATTCCTCCTCGCAGACTCGTTCCTGGCCGTAATTAGATTATGTCGTAGGTTAACTCATTCCGGGAGTGTGGAAGTGTCGCTAAACCCAGAAATGGACTTCAACGAACCGTCAGAACTCTAGAAAATATCGAAAGAGTGAGGCAGTCAGTTGTACGTTCTCCCCGGCGTTCGGCTTGCAAACACGCAGCTGCTATGGCAATTTCTGACTCCACTGTTCGACGAATTTTCCCTGAAGACCTTCAATTTTATCCCTATCAATTGGCTGTTGTTCAAGAATTGACTGAACGCGGTTTTGTTGCCTTTCAAAATGCATGTGATATGCTGATTGACAGCCTGCCTGAAGACGCAGTAATTTTTTTTCAGTGTGGTACATTTCCACATGCGTTTCCTCAATGCGATTTTTATAGGTTTATTTGAAATCAGTGGTTTATGTCGATCGACCACGGACCATAGCACACCTCAAGAACAACATTCGCGACGCCATTGCCAACATACCGATTGATATACTGCAAACAGTGAATACAAATTTCAAAAATCGAGTTCATCAGTGTATGCGCAATGGGGGTCGCCATTTATCTGATGTAATTTTCAAGACTGCATGAAAAAAAATTGGGAAATTGTTTTCTCATACGAAAAAAAGATTAAAACAATAACTAAAGTACTTTAGTTTTTATTTACCTTTCAAGTAAGTAAGTTTCTCTGGCGCAACTTGTACTATACAAAAAGTGTGTAGAGGCTTTTCATAATGAACTTTCATATTTTTTAATGTTTCATTCAAATTCAAAACGGTTAACCACCGCACATTCAAAATATCACTATTACAAAAAGTGTGTAACTTAGAGCTGTTTTACAAACCTTTGACAGTTGCATACAACATGATGGCCAAAAATAGATTAGCGAAAACTGTTGTGGCATGAGCTGCACATGTGAGTACTGTGTAAGGGTTGAATAAGTAAGCGGTTACCACGAATATAGGCGCCATTCTTACGTCTTCTGGACTCACCAACAGCTGTCGACTCACTTTGGCATAGTTTTTCTGCTCATTTATTTGCTTCGTCAACTGAAAGTGTTTTGAAAAACCATTATTCTCGAATGTTAGAAATACACTTTTGAGCCTCTGGCTACACTATAAATGGTGTTTGTTGAATCAGGTACAATTAATATTATTTTTACTAAATATGCACATATAGACAGAGAAATATCAGTTTGAAATGCGAGAATATTCAGATATGAATATTTGTGTAAAAATTCATTTCACCCATTATCTTCTTGAAAAATCTCAATTTTTATTGGAACATTACAATTTAATCTAACAACCTTTTCTCTAGAGTAGGAAATCATACAACTGCTTTTGATTCAAGATCTTTTTGAAACTGCGATTTTATTACAATTTTCATCACAAATCAAACTTTTCATAAGCGTGCCCTGAACATTTACAATAGACTTCCACAGAATATCTGCAACCTCCAGTTGAGTGGTTTCAAGTCATTGTTACGTGAGAAACTTGTTAGTATGCATTGTATGGTATTGGTTATGGCGAGATGGACATTTTCTTTTAGTTATTTTGAACTTCACATCTTCTAGTGCCATCTTTGTGCCATTTAATTCAAATAACAACTGTACAGGTTTCCTTCAGAAAAGAGTGTGGGAAGAAAAACTTTCAAAGTCAACTAACATTATAGCCTATTTGAGAATAAGTATAAGAATATCTTTAAGAACAATAGTTATATGAAGAATTACAGTAAATTTACATACCAGGTTTCCAACAAACTTTCGAGCCGTCAAGAAGAGTAGATGAGCAGTTATCATGTCACTGAAGATGAATATGTATGTGATGTATTGAGGAACATTTCGAAGCATCCAGTTGAAAGCTATCAACCAGAGAGGATTATCATGGAACATATCCCCTAAATAAGGACTTGTTCCAACATTATACAAAGCAGCTCCTTCGGTAACTGAAACAACAAAATAAATCGATTAATTGAATAGAAATGACCTGACTAGCTCAAGTCACAATTGAGTTCTTGATAAAATAATTCAATATGATTATTGAGTAATTATGATTATTTCAAGTGAAATATTAAAAGTACTAAAATATTATGCTATTGGAAATGTTATGCGATCGCAGATAACGACAAGGAAAAAGGATTAAAGGATACGGAAGAACGGATGAAATCGGCTCCAATGTAGGTTTACCCTTGGGGTGACCGCATAGTGAGAAGGACAGTGGAAATAGCGTTACCTCAATGTAACACAAATATATCTAGTATACCTCTATCAAAGTCTTTAATTCTAGCTAAGAGGTGACTTTTCCTGGTCATGATCCTTGGCTCCTTCGACCGGTGCTGATGTTTGCGGATGACAATCAACAATCTTCTCCAGAGGGCAGACGGTTGAACAGGCTGGTTTGCGAGCTCAGCAGGTTTTTGATAACGATAAGTTGTGGTTTGAGAGAAATAAGCGCTGCTTGAATGAGGGGAAGACTCAGTACCTAGTCTGTGGACTCAGCTCATAAATTACCAGTAAAACTCCTGGAATTTGATATTGATTCAAAGTTAACATGGCCACATCGATGGAGTTTGTACCAGGCTGGCATTGTTAGTCTACTTTTTCATTCATATCTTCTGAATGGACTCCTGCTCAGCTGTGAAGGCATGCGGCGAGCTGCGAGTGTACTGATGCTCCAGAAGGAAGCACTTCGAGTGATCACCTCACATTGTGAGCACCAATCTTTGTTGAGTTTGGCATCCTTTCGGCCTTCAACCAGTATAATGATTGTTATAGTGATAAGGAGCGTTACAACCTTTTGGTCTGTTAGCTCCGGTTCGTGGGTTTGAATCCCTCCGATGTTTGATCATCTCATCAATTCACCAACGTACTTTTTATCACCCACGTAAAAGCGGAAAGCTTATGTGGGTATCATCCGCAATAATACTAATACTTTCCAGTTTTCTGTATGTCAAGAACACCGAGGACAGTCATATGCTGAGAACTGATCTTCATGCACATATCACAAGGAGGAGACTTGAAATTGACATACTAAGCTGCAGAACCACCAAGAGAAAGGATTCCTACCCAGTGAACTGGTCATGGATGTAAAAGCAGGAAATAAATTATAGCTACCTCTATTTTGACCTCTTTAAGGTAGCCTAGGCGCACACATATCGTCATCGGATGGACGGAACGCATCGGAGGATTAGATTTGATGCATTGTTTTCAATTGGAGTGCGCATACCTATAGGCTACGATGCGGATAGGAATGAGCACTCCAATTAAAAACAATATATCAAATCAAATCGTCCGATCCGTGCCGTCCTTCCGATGACGATCTGTGTGAGCCTGCCTTTACTATGCTGTTATCCAAAGAGTGCACACTTGAGCCATCTATAAATTTATGGTTCATCAGTTAAATAATTGCTGCCCGGTGATTTGAAAACATCGAGGAAACCGCATGTTCATTGAAAGGATTCCTTTTATTTATTAATTCATTTCTCATAAACATCAACCTTGTTATCCACACACAAGCCTAGATCTTATATGGACATAAGGTCCCTCTAGCAAAAAATTAATGTGATCACTGCATAAAAGAGGAACAAGGTAAAAATAAAGAATTAAAAAAATTACAAAAATCTTACCTCTTTTCCATGAATTTAGTGGTGTTGATATTTCAACCCTATCAGCTAGAAGCTTGTTATAATCAGATTTGCTCAGCCAAAATCTTATAGCCGTGGCAATAAAATATTCGAGAAGCACTAATAACTCCATTTTGATATTGTCAGTGATTATTATTCATTAATTATTGCCAAATTCATTGGAATCAAGAGAATAAACAAGACAGTTTAACCTGAAATAGGTTAAGTTATCCGGCGTTTAGAGAAAAGATGAAATTTTATAACAACAGAAGCTGAACATTGAATTTATGGATCGATAACCGTTTACTCAATATATATTTCATGTAGATATGAAAATTATGAAAAGATCTCGTAACAATAAAAAAATTTCCATAATAAATTACAATAATTACTCTGATCTCTGATTAGTTTAGTATCAAGTATGAATGAAAGTTCGTGTAATCGTGTTCAATAACGAAGATCGACGATCGACTTCAAACATCAACTGTAGCTGTATCGATATATCATATCGATTATCCACAGAGTAAATTTGGCTTGGAGTTTGAAATATTATTTATAAAGAGCAGTCGTTCAAATAATATAAATATTCAGTTGGGAGTCAATTCTAAACAATAAAATAGATTGATGAATCAGAAATATTGTACAACAAAAGTATTGATAATTTATTCGTACTTGACGTACAGTTTTCCTAGATTCGAACAACTAAAACTAATCCTACTCTCAGGAGTCAAGCAATTTTGACTCCTTGAAAATCACTCGTCCAGACCTAAAACGCTCAGGAGTCTTTTTGAAAACTAAGTTGTGTTTTTTTTTTGCATTTCTTTTAATACAAAAAATATTAATTATAATTTTCTTCAATATATTATTCATTGAATTATTTTCTCATTTTTGAACAATGTATGCTTTCAATGCCTTTTTGATATCAACGCAATAACGTACTGCAATGACGTAACCTTGCAACGAGTGATCAAATCAAAACAAAAGGTTTGTCGGTTTTGTCTTCGATTTGCATTTCGTTCGTTTTTCCTAAAGCAAGAAGAAAAGCAAAGTGTTTTGATTGGGTAGGGTTTTATTATTGTTCATCTTCCCAAAATGGAAACAGAGAAGTGTACGACCAAGGAAAGCTATCATCACACTAATACTAAAGCCGACAAAAAACCAGAAAACATGCATCATGAAAAAGGAACAGAAGACAACGAGGATTCTGAATCTGTTGAAGAACAGCCATTAGACATTGGTGAACATTATCTTGTCAAGAGAGCGGATTCATGGCGTAAGTACATTTTTGTTTTATTTGGTGTATACTTGAAAAATTGAGTTCTGATTATTGAATTTCTAGATTGACTTCTGATTTAGCTTAAGCCTATTCGTTGTTAGCTTGAAGCATTGAGAAAATCTTATCATTATGGGTGTTTGTTGATAACGGTTATCTAAGATGTTCTTATTTAATGCGTCCAGATTTATTTTTATTTTAGAGTGAATGCTGATTTTAGACTGTAAAATTTTCAATTGTAGTAGTAGGCCTAGACAAAACATTAAATGAAAATATTATGCACCATTTATATAGAGGAAAAAGTTAGGTTAGCTAATGTTTACATAACATAGCATTGATTTTTAAAATGTATTTAGAGCTGTCCTACTCTAAATCTTTTAAAATTATCTTTTGTCTTTTTAAAAAATTGTTTATGCCTCATTTCAATACACATAATAACTTGATTGAAATCAATATCAAAAACATAAACTAAAAACTCTTATTGATGTATTATTTTCTTTCTAGATTATTTTTCATTGTTATCAAATAAGAACTAGCCTACTTCATACTGTCAAAATTACTCTTATTGAAATAATTTCTCCATTGTATATTTTCAAAATCACTGTCTTATCAAAACCATTCTGAAATATTTGTGTCGGTTTTACATCATTAGGCTATCTCTAGTGAACTGAGAGCTTAGATACCTGTTGATCATTAAATGCTCAGCTCTACTTCTATTGGCCAAGACAAAACACAGCATTTTATTCCAATTGTGGTCATGAGAACAGCCAAAAGAAAAACTTGATAACCTACAAAAACAAAAAGAGAATAGGTCTATGAGAAAGAATAGAAAAATATTAAAATACAGGAAACACAAAATACAAAAAAGCATAGGTAAAAATATTTATATAAAGGGATAATCCTTGTTCTAATTTGAAAGTAAAATAACAAAAAGATAGAAACGGATCCACTACTCTAAGATAAGACTTGATTAGGGGTGTTGAATTGGCTAAAATTAATCTGTTCTTTTTTAACTAGATATGATCGTTTTTATTATCCTAGTTATTTCCATTGATTCTAAAATGTCTGGCTTTGCCATTGAATCTTGAATTGAACAACTTCAATTTTCATAGCTCAAGCAATCCTTTTTTGGCTTTAATACTTTCTGCTTCATCCATTACCTACACTTGTGGGATCGATGGCGAAGTCAAAAAACTCAAAACACCTAATTCAACACATACTGTAATCGTTCAGATGGCAGCGATTCAGTGACCAATTTCAGTACAAACTCAAATTATAACCCATGAATTCGTTTACACTGTAATTATGCCTTGTTACACAGCAGCTACCTGACGGTTCTCTTGAAGGCGGCCTTAACCAACTGCTTTACACCATTAGGCAGCTTGTTAAAGAATTTCAAGGTAAAAATCCTATAACTGGCCTGTGATCGGTGGAGGCGTCTCCTGGGGACATCCAACAGCTCACTGCTCCTGGTGTTGTGGCGGTGGATGTCACTACGGGCAGATAGAGTATGCTGTATCCTCTTGACATACACCAAGCACAGGAGGATGTAATGGCTGATGACCGTCAGTACAACAAGGCGAGGAAAGATGGTCTTACTGTGGGCAAGATGGTCGCTGCCTGTTGGATTCTTGCAGCCCTCTTTTGCAGTCTCAGAACATCCTCAGCCTCGGTAGCCCCTGCCGAATGACCCCACAGGAGCGATTGATAAGTGATGTGGCAATAGAAGAGAGCGTGATAAATTATTACCAGATACCTCTTCGTCCAAAACCCGTTCAAGCTCAGCACCCGACGACAGCAGAGATGCATCATCAGAGCCATGGTCGTCAAGATCATTTATCATGACTAGGAACATTGTAGGCCCCATCACTGATCCCTGAGGAACACCAAAAGCCACCGGATGGGTCCTATCTATAGCCTTTGGTTTTCATGTAACCTACAGTTGTAATTTATTCACAAATGGGATCAATAGAAACCATCCAAATAGTTTATAAACCAATTAGTTTTTCATGAGAACAACTTGATGTGTCAAAATAATCTAATTCAATTCCGAGTTCTAATTCTAATTCATCTCCCTTAAATATTCTTGTGTGTTGCAGATCCAGCTGAAATCATTCAGACAAGGTACAATGAGCAGGATACTTGTTATGAATACTACGTGCATTATGAAGGATTCAATAGACGGCTGGATGAATGGGTACCAAGAAACAGGTAATTTTATGACTTGTTAATCAGGTTTTATAGAAATTTATTTGAAGATTCATATTTTTCACATAAAGAAACTGATTTTGCGTAACACATTTTTCTAATAAATGTCTAAATACATAACATAATAGTTTGTTATGCCGTAAAATTATGTTAGGCATTCATCACTAGCACGCATTAAGATCCTTATCTAATTTCTTAATGAATTCATCAAAGATTGTCATACACTACTTCATAATTTGATACTTTAAATTCTGAAATTAGAAATACTTCTTAAGTCTATGGCACCAACTATACGGGCTGAACAATTACGTTCTCGTTTCCGTCGCGTTCCTTTTTTTACAGAACGCATAGTTTCTAATGGGGAACATCATATCATCGGAATGCTATCGTTTCTCCGTCTTGTGTTGAGGTGATGATACTTTCGTTGAAATAGATTTGGCTGACATTTACCATCAAACTTGCCTCCAGGATTAATAATGTTGGTAATGCTAGGACGCCAGCTTTAATAAGCAAAGGTCAGCTGTGCTTAAGATTAGGCTGTTTTATAGTATCATTTTTTGCTGAGGGTGATGCCCATACATCTAGACTTGTGCGTGGGTAATGAGGCCGATGATAATGAGAGATGAGTGCAACTACAGTTTTAGGTGGGCTCCGGGAAGCGATTCCATGAATCATATTTAGAGAAGTTGGTTGAAGTGGTCACCCTTTCAGCAGGAGTAGCAGGCGCATGGTTCTTAACTTATCCTGACTCATGATTCTTAACTCGGTAGTTAGATAACTCCAATGACTTGTATTACAAGCTATTTTCTTATCCCGTCTTCATCGAATTAATACGATCTTGACTCCTCCATTTGTAAATTTTGGAATTTTATTAGAACATGGTGAAAGGGCAATTTATAACTTATAGAAACTACTCCAAGGCGGGATGCACACTGGAGAAACGTGTCGTGGAACAAGTTTCATGCAATCCGTTTCACTCGCGCATGCATACAAAAGAAACTGTTTTCCCGTCAGTTTCACGATGGATTCCGATGACGATGTGGTCGTTTTGTCATGGTGGCTAAGGAATAAAAAGAAAAGACGAAAATACTGGGTACATCGACTGATCAGGGATCGAGGCCATAGTTCCCTCGTTGTTGCGAACTTGCTCATAAGTGATCCTATCAAATTTAAGGATTTTTTCCGAATTTCTAAGCCACTTTTTGATCGTTTGGTGGCATTGGTTGGTGCACAAATAACGAAGAGGGACACCAACTGGAGGCTGGCTGTGAGCCAGCCATTTTGTGTGTTGTTGATTTACTGGTTCCGATTAATTATTTCAAATAATAAATTAAAATAAATACCTGAATTGTTCACTTCTTTTGCAACTACTTCTTATGCAATCTGTACTTTATCCCTGTTGATTTACTCCTTCAGTTTAAAGCCATAAAGGCACGGGCGTTTTTCTACATTTTCGGATAATTTTCTGTAAAACTGTTTTAAATTACAATCACAAATTAAGGTAATTAAATTACTTATAATTCAATTATTTATATTATAATTTAATTTAAATCAAATTAAAAATTAAGCTAGGCCTATATGACAAATTACAAATAGCTATCAAACAAATCACACAATTTCTCGATGTGAAACGAGAAACTACACAGCTAGAGAAAACCAATAATTCGAGTTTCTCGAAATATGGTTTCAAGCTATCAAAGAAACTGGAGTCTCATGAAACGCAGTGTGCACAATCCTGTGTGATCTTATCAGTCGATTGCAAGCAACTTTCGTTCCACGTTTCCTGAAACTTGTTTCACGAAACGCGTTTCTCCGGTGTGCATCCCGCCTCACTTGTGAATCTTTTAACAGAATTTTAACTTTGAAAATTATGAAATTTTGTACTATTTAACAAGAAGCTATTTGATTTTTTAAGGGTGGGTTCAACTAAAAGCTATGATAATATAAATTATAGTTGATTTATCGAAGGGCCTCAGAGCCAACAATATCATGAAGTTTGTGTAGAAAAGTAATAACTAATATTCGCTGTTAAATGCTGGACTCTTAAATACCAGTTTACGATGCTTTCATCCACACTGAGTATTGTTCAGTTCAGTTCAGTTCAGTTCAGTTATGTTTGATGACTCAGCTAATTAAAGTTATCAAGTGAATAGAAAAAGTATTCATTATACTCATGTCGTGAAATCATGATAATTCAGGATAAGATTGAAATGAATTATTCAAGTAATCTCATTTATCTATATTACTCACAGATTGAGGTAAGGTTATGCTAACAGTTCTTGTCGGTTCTGATTATCATCTGAAATACATTTACACCTATGATACATATTTATACTGTAGTTCATATCACCATCATGATCATCATCATCATCATCCCACCAATTATCGAAGAACAAACCCCGTGTTCATGTGACGAAACACGAATATCATAAAGATGTCTAATCTCTTTGTGCTCATCCTCATTTGTCTTTAATTAACGTGCAATTAATTTATCTTGGATTTTATTTCAGGATCATGAACTCAAGGTTTGATATGTCAGATCAGCAATGGAAAAATAGTGATCGTAATTCAATAGATCTCCTCGATCAGTCAGATAGAAAAATAACAAGAAACCAGAAGAGACGGCATGATGAAATCAACCACATACAAAAGGTAATTCACAATTACTTTGAATATTTAATCCACTTTTTGAGCTTTTTCTTGACATGAAAACAATATACTGTATCTTGCTGATAACGAACTTACTTCCATCCAATCCGTGTTTTTTTCAAATCCGTTCTTAGTGCGCCTCTAGAGTCAACTGAACATACCTTCCAAATTTGAACGCATCTGGTCCAATAGATTTTGTTCTGTTGATAGGTGAGTGATTGACTTAGTGAGTCAGTGTCATTTAGAATGTAAATGTAAATAGTGTGAATCTTCCCTGTCCAAAACTTCTACTTATGACTCATATAACTATAATATAATCCTTAGAATTGATTGGCCTATTTGACGTATTATGAAAATTTGAAATTGTGTGAATAAATAGTCTACATCTATTCTCTTATTGTACTAAGTATATTGTAAATTTGCCGGCCTGATTGGTACGACGGTTTAAGGCGTTTTAGACCTAAGACACACGGGGTGTTTTTTCGCTTTGACGTCGTACGAAGCGTCTGATGTATCCTTCGCCAAACAATGTAATTCAATGAAGCTAGTCACAAAATAGCGGTGGCAGACGCTTCGTCTTAAGGTTTCGTTTCATTCGTCGCACTGGTGTTCGCTGGTAGCCTTACTACCTCATTCCATGCCAGCAAGTGGAGCTAGACAGTTGTTGTTTCTCGAGGAGTGGTAGATTGGTGTTCTATTGACTTCAGCACAGAAGTAATCAAGTACATCTGTATTCGTCATATTCAACTAACCGATTTATTGTTTGATTTATTGATTTTAAATACGTTAATCAACATATTTAATTTTTTTCCAAGTACTTTGATTATTTATAAATATTTCAATTTTATTTGTTTTTCAACTCATCTAGATTTTAGAATTCTGATTTATATATTTTTGTACTTGAAATTGGAAATCACAATGACATAATCATAACCTATTTTGGACAATTTCTATCAACATTGAAGAGGTGGATTGCAAAAAGGCTTAAGTAATTTTTTCACATTTTGAGGTTTTAGTTGAATCTGATTCTAGAGCATCATTTCTAAAGCTGCGTATACATATTCGCGCTTCCAACCCGCACCGAGCACGCTCCTCCCTCGTACCGCCCTCATACCACCATCGAACCACAGTCGCTCCTCCCACGCACCCATCATGAACGTTACGGAAGATGTTAGATCTTCTCGTGTTCCCCGGTCGAACCACTCTTGCTCACCGGTCGATCATCAATCGCTCTGCTGGAGTGACGTTCGGTTGTGGAGCAGAACGAAAGTCTGTACGCACCTTTACATTAGAAAACAATTCATGCCATAACAGCTTAAGTCAAGTATATTATACATTATCTAGGAAAGGGACAGTTTTGGACTCTAAGCCTGTTGTGCCTTCAACAATCATTCATAATAAATTGAGAATGATTGTGTATCAATCGATAAATATAAATAATATGAACAATCTCAATGAATATGATCCCAACTTTGGAAGTACTGCTAGTTTTCTAAAGTGTTTCATCTTGATTGAATATCCTGTATCCTTGTGCATGCATGGAAGTTAGACGCCAGATCTAAAGCCTGATTATAGTTAGCTGAAGCGGCGTGGGACTAATCGTTAAACACTCAATGAGACACCCGTGTGTCCGCACAATCGTCTGAAAAAACGCCACGTTTGTCCCTGTCCTTATAGTAACAATATTTATTTCCTTGATCTAATCATTAGTTGGTGGCTTGCATTATGGGTTTGATAACAAAATGCCCAACTAAACCGGGCGGAATAAAAATCGAGCCTTTAATCGGAATAATGATAGTTACCATGTTCTAGAAAATCTAGATAACTGTACTATAACACCTATTCACTCTTATTTTTAGGGCTAATGAAAGTATTGAATACAAAAGAATATATCATGTAGCCTTTTATTTTATCACAACACAATCAGTATTTGACACAGTCCACGATCAGTCCACACAGAGAAAACTAAACAAGTAGAGGACACATTATAAGAATTTTTTGTAACTAACTTACTAATTTTTTGTAACTAATTTATTGTATGTAATATTGTAATTTATCTAATATTTTGTGTAATTGATGTTGTAGTTTTAGTTTTTTGGGAAATAAACATTTAATTATTTTTTTTTAGTTTCAACACTTCACGAGTCATTTCCAAGTGTATTTAAAAACTCTGCTTTTAAACACGATAGAATATATAAAGTGCCCTTTCATTCTATAGTTATAGTTCTGGGGTAACCAAACACCTTTTTAAAAAGAAAACTTTATTTTCAAACACATAATTATAAAATATACATCGAAAAAGAGAGAAGTGTCTCGGTGAAGTTTGGCAGTAGACTGACTAAAAGTACTATGATCGAGCATTACAATGGAATACAGCGTCAGCAATAATATTAGGTGTTACCAGATGTAACTCCTCCCCCCTAAGAGTGAAGCTGCCCTCAGCTTCAAAGAAATAAAAAACATATATTATATTTTTTAAGTATTATAAACTAAGTACATGGTAGTCTGGGGCATATTTGTTCTGGTTCACGCTGTACAGTATCATTTTCAACTTCAGATTTACAACACATTAGGTTACAAAGTTTGTGCCAAATAAACAGCCGTTTGAGAAATATTATAACAATCAATAAAATTACAGTAAAAATAAGCAATAGAATAATACATAGGTTTCGATTATCGGTCAGAGGTAACTCATCTAGAACATCAAGTTTTTGAAAATTTATATTAGCAGTATGTACTTGATCAAAGTTGAAGTTGGATAGTCGTTTTTTTACTACAAATTCAGTTGGAAGTACAATTTCGTTTTCCCAAAATATATTTGGTTTGTAGTAACCAATCAGTGTTTCTGAGCTATTAATTTTCAACAATTGCGTTTTCTTATTAAGAATTTTCTTATTAAGAATCTTATTAGTAATATTCTTGTTCACATCAGTATTCAGAACCATACATGTACTAAAATTAAATAATATAAAACTATCAACCATTTCTACATATTTTATGAAAGAATCTCCGTCTTTCAAAACTACCTTACTACATCCGTCTAGATTCCTATCATTTAATAATTGCTCAATACATATATCATTAAGTTCGCTTACTGTACTACAATAATAATCATCATAAATGAGTTCACAATTTCCAGAAAATGATTTGTCATTTCGAAGAACAAAAGAAGGATGTGCAATAGTTGTTAAAATTTCGTTACCGACAATGACAGGATAAGACAATAGAAAAAACGTTTCATAAACAGTTGACAATAGCGGTACGTCCACAAAATATGAAATATGGTCTTTAAATATTCCACAATGTACTTTGCTTAGTTTCCATAACACTCTAATTTTATTTGAAATAAAGCTGACATTTGAGTTTTTTTGTAGGAGAAAAATATCATCATGAGAAATAATAGAAGAATGGAGTATTTTCAATTTACAAAATTCGAGACTAGTTACAATGTCAGATATTTTATTATTCAGATGCAGGAGCGAGTCGAATAACAAAGAGGATTGCTGATTCATTTCCATTCGGTTGGATTCATTGAACAAAGAATTGAAGTAATTGCTGATTTTTAGATTATTCGCTCTGATTACTTTCATCTCATTATTGAATTCGTTAATTAATTTCTGATTTACAGAAAATTGCTTGTCTACATTGTTACTAAGATGATATTCATTAGATTGGACTGTCTGCAAAATTTTGTCATATCTTTCCTTATCATCAGCATCCATGTTCCCAGTGATCCACGAAATCGCGGATCCTAAACCATTAAAAAGACCTTTTTTCTGCCTATAATTAACGGATTGAATCTCATTCAATTTATTCTTAGTGTATTTCAAATTCAATTTCATCATACTTAAGCGACTCTTATCAATATTATTCCTTTTAGCGAGAAAATCAACAAATGTTTCAATATTACTTAATTCTAAACGTAAATAACTAGTATTAATATTATGAACATAGGTAAAAGTTTCATTAATTATATGAGAATTCTGTATCTTGATTGGAGCAATACCAGATGTTCTGCTCAAATCTACCATCTTATAAGACGTTGCTGGGGCCAGCAACAGGAGAATTAGGGGCAGTACCATCACGTCCTGTAACAAATAAATCCTTTTTCTTACCCTTCACCGGTTTTTTAGGCCGTTTCATTCTGTTAGGGTGCAATTTAAAAGGGCGTTTTTGGATAGCTTTAGGATTCCTAGCTAATTGCTGTGTTGTATCGTAATTTACTTTGATGAATTTCGGTTTTGTTTTCTTATTAAATGTCGATTTTATGTGTGGCTCGTTTTCAATTTCAACATTCTTCTCACGATTAACATTAAATTTCTCAGTACGTTTTTGTTTTAATTATATAATACAAAGAAGTTGGAAGGAGGCTTGGTGACGCTGGCAGGATCCACGGTGGCGTGACCAAGGAATGACTGGCTGGCCGGTTCGGTGACGGTTATCGCTTGTAGTTGGGGTGGTGACCTGCGAGGCTGGCGCTGCGGGTCTTGCACCTTAATATTTAATACAGCTGTGCTTCTAGAATTAAGTTTGTTTTTTCAGTTCTTTTTCAAAATTATTTCTTTAATATATGAATCTTCTCTATTCAAGTGATAATAATGTGAAATATCTGTTCTATTTTTTGTTTTGAAGCATCTAAATTTGAAAATTTACTTTGTGACTGAACATATTAGTGGTCTAAAAATTTTGCGAAGTGAAGAGCTACAAGACTTAACCTATTTCGGACTATGTGTAACCATATCTAAATTGGGGAGAGGAATAGCACAAGTTTACCTTATTTTTCCTCTCCCTATCATTTATATGATGTATACTTATTATATCAATCAATCAATAAAGAATAAAGAATAATATTCCATATGTTATTTCCATAGGAGACATTTTCAAGGTAGAGTTTAGAGTATTATTGAAGGCAATTACCGCTAATTTCATCATTATCAGTTCCTACGGCCGGGTTGTCTATTTGTTGGAGAATTTCATCAAGGGAACTAACGTCTATGGAGGGAGCTTCAGTACGAGTATTGAATCGCAGCAATTCGTCCACGTTAATATCATCGAATTCATGATCAGAGTCGTGAGCACTATTATCAAAACCGTGAAAGCCATCTTCTAGACCAGTTTCGTGGGGGTCAGTAGCAATATTCGCAAACCCGCGAAAGCCATCTTCAAAGCCTAAAAAATCATCTTCCTCATTTTCCATCATGTGAACATTATTAGGACGAGACAGAGCGTCCGCTACGTAATTGGTCTTCCCATTTATGTAAATAATATCAAAATCAAATTCCTCTAATAATAGTTTCCATCTAATGAGTTTCGAGTTCGGTTCTTTGATGCTATGAAGCCACTGGAGAGGCTTGTGATCAGTTTGAATGAGAAACTTCCGTCCGTATAAATAAGGTCTGAAATATTTACAGCACCAGACAATAGCCAATAACTCTTTTTCTATGGTGGAGAGATTGATCTCATGTTTATTCAAAGTTCGCGAAGCATACGCTACTGGTAGATCTTTTCCTTCAAAAACTTGGGATAATACCCCTCCTATAGCATAATTGCTCGCGTCAGTCGTGACAATGAACTGTTTAAAGAAATCAGGGAGTTGTAATATTGGACTGTTCTGTAACATTGTTTTCAATTTCTCAAATGCATTTACATATTCTGTATTATTAATATCGATCTTTACATCCTTTTTCAATGCCTGAGTCAGAGGTTTTGCGATTTTTGCATAGTTCTGTATCATTTTCCTATAGTAGCCTGTTAACCCTAAGAATTGTTTGATTTGTTTTTCGGTTTTAGGTATTTTAAAATCCTTTATGGCCTGCAATTTGGCTGGGTTGGGTTGAATACCGCGTTCTGAAACAATGTGGCCAAGGTATAACAATTCTCTTTTGAAAAATTCGGTTTTGTCAAGCTGTATTTTGAGATTGTGATTTTGTAGTTTCTTGAAAACAGATTTTAAATGTTTCAAATGTTCTTCCAAATTGTCAGAGAATACTATTATATCATCCATATATACTAATACATTCGGCATTTTAGCAAACAATATATTCATATTTCTTTGAAAGAATGTGGGTGCATTTTTCAGCCCGAAAGGGAGCCTAAGAAACTCGTAGTGACCATCTTCCGTTGAAAAAGCAGTTTTAGGAACAGATTCTGGGTCCATTACGATTTGATGGAAACCTGAGTACAAATCTATTGTGGAGAAATAAGTGGCTCTCCCAATTTTACCGAAAATATCTTCAATGTTTGGTAAAGGATATTTATCAGCTATCGTCTTGTCATTAAGTTTCCTGTAGTCTATCACCATTCTTATTTTCTTTTTCCCTGAAGCATCTAGTTTTTTTGGAACAACCCATCCATATTGGGGAATTGTATGGAGAGTTGGAGGGTTGAATGATTTTATTTTGCAGCAGTTTATCAATTTCGATTTGTACGTCTTTCTTGAATATTTGGGGGTACCTATAGTTTCGTGTGTACACAGGATTGTCATCTACAGTATTGATCTTATGTTTTAATAAGTTTGTTGAACCAAGAGGAATATTATCAAGCTTTATTATCGCAGGGAATTTGATAATTAAATCGTATATCTCTGTTTTTTCTTCGTCATTCATGTGGTCAGTTCGTAAAGTTTCATGGATCAATTTCTTTATCAATGCAAAATTTTCAGGACGTGTGGTCATTGAGTCATTATGCGAGTCAAGAATCGTTTCTACTTCCTCAATTTCCATGGGTTCAGGACTGATGGTCATGAGTTCATGAGAGAAAGCTATACAAGTACATTCACCATTAACAATATCAACTATACCTTCTTCAATACAATAGTTAGAATTATTTATAGGTTTAAGTAATCCCTGTCCTACAGTGGGAATAGACCTAACTGGGATAGTTATTACATTAAATCCAGGTTTCAATTCAATTTGTTTTCTACTAGAATTAATTACATATAATAATAACGGTTTTGATACGTTGCCATAATCTAACGTATTAGTCTCATAATTTACATGGGCCTTGAGTTGTTGCATTGTTTCATTACCTAAAAGAATATCGTACCTGTCGGAAAAATCATATATATACATCTTAATTCTAGAAAGATTCGGAAATAATGTTGATGGACCAAAAAATATATACTCATGTCCACCACTTGTACCAGCCGGGGTTTTTACAACAAATTTTTCCTTATATCTAGTTACAGTTGGCGGTACAATTGCAGGATGTACATAATTCATCATCGATCCAACATTTTCTGTTTACATCATCGACAAAATAGGGTAGCGATTTATCAATAATATTCAATTCAAGCTGTTTGGGGGGGGGGGTTTCCGCCAGATTGGGGTCACACCCTAAAAAATGATCTGCCATTTCATTCACAGCTGATGTTAGATTGTTGAGTTGCGATTGCAACAATTGAATACGAGTCGATGCATTTACTTGATTGATATCATCATTTGATTCATCGAGATAGTGAAGGTCCTGGAAAGGATTGTTTCTTGCCGAATTGTTAGCATTTCTATTAGTAGAAGCAGTACGCATGGAGACAGTATTCTGCGAGTCCCAGTTGTGAGACTGTTGAATGTTTCGTGCTCCGTTTGAAAAGTTACGAGAATTGTTATTGAAAGATTTCGGTTGGAAATTTTGAAATTGCAACTGCTGAAAAGTAGAGGTAGAGGGAACTACACTTTGTTGGAAATTAGAATGTTGAGGCTGTTGAAAATGGATTTGATGAGGTTGTTGGAACCGATTCTGAGTAGTGAAGGGTTGCTGGAACCGATTCTGATTGAAGTGTTGCTGGCGGAAATTCCGAGGAGAGAATTGACGGAATTGATTGAACACTGGTTGCGGTTGAAAGAAATTCCGCGGTTGGAACTGAGAATTGATTTGCTTTTCACTCACTGCACTTTTGTCACTGACGGGCTCTGCACATTTTAATTGCTTCAAAACAATGCTACAATCACTGCGCAGGGTATCGCGGGCGTCGTCCAAGTTCTTGAGTTTGTATACCTGAAGATGAGCTCCGAGTGTTGGATGAACACCGTGAATGAGCGTGCGGACAAGAGTTGTATCGAGTTGTTCGAGAAGATTTTTCAGGAGATCCCCGGTTACACCATCAAGCTTATAGCGGGTCACCACTCTAGTGCGTTTTTCACTGAGTCTTTGTAGGAAGTCGAGGGGGTGTTCGTATTGGAATGATTTCATTACAGCAATTTCGGCTATTAGATCAGGGACCGTGCTTTTATCAGAGAAGCTTTTCGTTAAAAGTTCAATAATTTCAGCTAAGCTGGAACACTCGCAATTTTGTACAACATTATCTGCAGCACCTTCCAAACTGTGGAGGGCGGCAGTAAATAACAGCCAATGATTTTCTTCGCGTTGTGATTGTTCAATTTTATCGTTACAATACAGATTGAAAATGTCTTGGAGAGATTTGATAAATTTTGGAATTTTATTGGAAGTTCCATCGAATTTTGGAATATAGTCCAGCAAATATTTCGGGATAGATTTGGTTGACATGATCACAGGGTCTAATTTTGACGGTCGAATGAGTGTAGAAGATGAAGTGAAGAAAATGTTCGCATCTGTACTTACAGTTGATGGTAGTTTTACTTCCGTCTCAAATTTGTGGAAGGAGTCTTCGTTGTCTGCCAGGTTGAACTTCGAAGGTCGCAGGTGTGGTACGCAGAGAACTTGTCTTGAAGGGTTCACCTCACTCACTGGTTTTCCGGATTTTTCACGAAGTCGAAATTAAAGATCGCGAATCGAAAAAAACTTGTTGTTAAATGAACAACCTCGAAAAAACGTAAGGAAGGTAGTTCGGGCGCCAGTTATAGTTCTGGGGTAACCAAACACCTTTTTAAAAAGAAAACTTTATTTTCAAACACATAATTATAAAATATACATCGAAAAAGAGAGAAGTGCTCTCGGTGAAGTTTGGCAGTAGATTGACTAAAAGTACTATGATCGAGCATTACAATGGAATACAGCGTCAGCAATAATATTAGGTGTTACCAGATGTAACTTATGACAGTTTCAACACTTCACGAGCCATTTTCAAGTGTAAATCAAAATGTACAGATTTACACTTGAAAATGGCTCTTGGAGACTTTAAACTGTTATAAAATAGAAGGGCACTTTATATATTCTATTGTGTTTAAAAGCAGAATTTTCAAATTGGAAATTTGAATTGCCTTTTTTATGCCAACCAAATTTAGTATACGCTCGTTAACTTTACCTTCAAGTTCAGAGTATTATTAATCATTTCTTTAAATATGAGTAGGCTAATAGTTATTTGAGTACCGGTAAATAACGTATTATGTTTTTCAGACGTATGCGGAAATGGATCCGACGACAGCTGCGTTAGAAAAAGAGCACGAAGCGATCACCAAGGTAAAATACATTGACAAAATCCAAATCGGAAAATTCGAAATTGACACGTGGTATTACAGTCCCTACCCAGACGAATACAAGAAACAGCCGAAGCTTTGGATATGTGAATTCTGCCTACGATACATGCGATTAGAGAAAACCTACAGGTATCACATGGTGAGTATCTCTTTACTTTTTAAGATGACATCTCAAAGATGTGCTCACATTCGGCGTGGTAACACCGAAAGAAAACGGGAAATTTTGAAATAAACTAGTTGATAACTAATGGAATGACATGTATTCAACATGTCATTTTTGATCTGTCGAACCAAATGTCAAAATCAGCATTTTCTAGATGACATCGGAAAAATGTGCTAACATTTGGCGTTTGCAGCCTGTTATGGCTATTATGGAAACTGGAATGAAAGTGTTGCCAATCTTGGGGAATGGCAGTAAAATTGAGTTTCAAGTGTTCTCCTCCAGATCATAAAATGCTCATGTATTGTTCTAGGACGTGAACTATGCACTTTGCCTGAGTTGTATCCACAGGGATACGTTCATGAAGTCTAATGTAGTAATGTTGACAAAATATCAGTTTTATTACTATTTTTAATAAAATACTCTCACCTTCATTCCACTTTCCAAAACAGTCCAAAAGCCAGTACTGTAGTACAATTACTAAATTGTAATGTGTTCACATCAATTCAGCAAAATTTCGAACATCTACCGGAGCTAGAGCTGAAAACTGTAACATACAAAATTTCTCATAATCAAACGTCTGCTCATACAATTATCCTAATTGTAAAGGTAGTGTTAATAACATCTCCACTGAAGATCGAATGGCCTATAGAACATATGAAACGATAGTTGGCTAGGTATTTTTCCTCCTTTCATTCTATTCAGCACACCCCACCATGAAGCCTGTTTTTTATTTGAAACTAGAAGGTTACCCGTGCTCTGCAAGGGTCCAATTAGAAACTTGACAAACTGGAAACTTGAACTAATGAAATCTTTAAGAATTGAGAATCTATATGCAAAATTTCAAGTTAATCAGTCCAGTAGTTCAGACGTGATGATGCGTCATTCGTGAATTTTCTATCCTGTACGTGTCTAAGCCAATTCTTTCATTTATTATATTATAGATTTGTATTTTGTTAGTATTGTTTATGTATTTAGATTTATATTGTGTTTTTGTATTGAATAACATTTATTTGTATTGTATGGAGGGAGGCCAAGGGTTGTAAAAACCTGTAGAGCTAAAGAGTAAGTAAGTATGGTGTTATTGGAAGAATACATTTGAGAGACAATTTATTGGTTTTGTTTCAGAGCGAGTGTGCTTGGCGCCAGCCGCCGGGCAAGGAGATCTACCGCAAAGGCACGCTGACCATCTGGGAGGCGGACGGCAGTCAGTACAAGCTCTACTGCCAGAACCTCTGTCTGCTGGCCAAGCTCTTTCTCGACCACAAGACGCTCTACTTCGACGTTGAACCATTCCTCTTTTACATTCTCTGCGAAACAGACAAGTACGGATCGCATCTGGTCGGATATTTTTCCAAAGTAAGTGCTACGTAGGTGTTTTGCTACACATAATTGAATCATGCTTTCTAAGGCTGGCCAATATCGGTAGGACATGAACACACACAAGTTCATCATGCATGCTTTCTCATCAGCGAGAGGCTTTGAACAAATAACTCTCTGTTTGAGAGCAGCTCCTAACATAAAATTAACAACCAATAACAATAAATAAACCACTGGAAATTTAAAAATTATAAAAATACAGAAATAATTTAACCTGAAATAGAGTAGTGACAAAAAATAAAAACAACAAAAAATGGAGATATGAAAACATAACCTCAAAACATTTTGTTCCAAGCCTGACACAACAATGTATGACGACATGTGTGTACACACATGTTTATCATGCATGTCCTGACGTTAGTGGCCAGTCTAATGCTTCAATTGCTTTACTGATTAGAAAAAGAATATAGTTTGTTCTTCAATTTTGGATTCCATCAAGAACTGCGATGATTATTAAAGTCACTTAATTTTTGCTTTAATTAACGATTAGCAGTATATTTTTCGATACTTCTAGGTTTTAAAGTTACTCACTTTCGACAGCGAGATAATTCGACTGGGTCGCCATCTTCAGAGACTGCTAAGTTCAATTTCACTTTTTTATACCTACTGTAGTTGTATTTTAACCTAAATATGCGAAAGTTGAGCCTAATATAAGTGTTCAGTTCGCTTGTGAAATGTTCAGTTTGTTCAAATTCTTCCGCCGACATGTGTGAAAGAACAGCATTGTTATATTTTCACACATTCGGCATGGTGAAGCATTTAATAAAAGTCATAATGCTCCTTATACCGCAAGTACATGATAGCCAATGTCGACCAGCGCCAGTGTGTGGATGGGTGGTTTGCCAGAGCTGGCCTCCACTGGCCTTCATTGACCTACGTTTGGGATACCAGGCTGGGTCAGCTTACTGGGCCAGCGACTGGACCAACATGTAGATGCGCCATTTTCCAAATATTTATTGAGCCAGCTGAACATAAATAAAATGAATGGTTTATAGTCCAGTCAAGGAAAGGTTATAGAGGGAAAAGTTGGGAAGACAATTTTTGACCTCGCAGTTCTGTTTAGGGTAGTAAGGAGGTAAACATATTAAAAGCCCCCACCCCTACCCCCTGTGCTAAGAGGGCTTGGGTGATTCAAAGGTAATTTTTTTTGGTTTCTCGCATATAACTCGAAAACTATGTATCTTACGGATATAACTGTTATATACAAAATTGAAGATTACATAATTTCCTACAATATTTATCTAAAACTTTTTTCCATATCTTCTCTAGTTTTCGAGATATCCGCTCTTGAAGGTGTGACATTTTTGAAAAAGACACGTTTGCCACCAATTTTTTTCTATTTTTGCTTTTATAACTTTTTAAAAATCGATGGGGAAAAATCCATGTTGATTATGAGCTTATAGAGCATTAGATTCTCTTCAATTTGATGTATAATTTCACACTTTTACGAATTTCCCTACAACTTTTGCAGCAGCTTTAGTGTTGAGTGTGAAATCTCCATTTTTGCAACAATAAACCAATTGTCAAAAGGAATTTGGAGGGAATGTTTTTAACAAAATTTTTGACTTTTCAGCTTTGTTGAAACTAGTTAGGAGGAAAATATATCAAAAGTCCCCATTCCTAACTCATGTGCTAAGGGGATGAGGGTGGTTTAAAAGTTGCATTTTCCAGCGCTTTGCTTCCACGCTCATATCTTGAGAACAATGCGTTCAACCGACATAACAAATAACATAACTATTCAAAATTGAAGCTTGATAAAGTTTCTACACTTTTTGTTCTGAGGAATTTTGTGATATTCCCAACAGTTCCCGAGATATTCGCTCTTGAAGGTTTGTAATTTATTGTTAAAATAACAGGTTTTTATCCAATGTTTTGCTCTTTCAGGGCGTATAACTCTCCAACAATGCATCATAAAATCATGATGCTTATCGTAGGCTTGTAACAATTATGAACCTATTTGTTGAATTTGTGTTATTTGATTATTTTTTTGCAGGAAAAAGAGTCGCCGGACGGCAACAACGTGGCGTGTATCCTGACACTGCCTCCCTATCAGCGCCAGGGCTACGGCAAGCTGCTGATTGCGTTCAGCTACGAGCTCAGCAAGATAGAGCGTGCGGTTGGCAGCCCTGAGAAGCCACTCTCCGACCTGGGCAAGCTCAGCTACCGCTCTTATTGGTCGTGGGTGCTGCTAGACGTGCTCAGGGACACTAGGGGGACGCTCTCCATCAAAGATCTCAGGTAACTTGAATAAGTCTACCAATTTTTCAACTAAGCCCGAATTATATTAAAATAGAACAAGTTCTAAATATTGTGTTTGTCTTTTCGGTCTCAAAATTTTATAGTTTTTTCAAAGTTTGGAATTTTCTAATTAATTGTGATTGATTTAATTCAATTTAGAATTATTTTTTTAATTTAAGAATGATTTCTGTGTGTTCTGAATTTTAAATTGAGTGTGTAATTGAAGAATGTCAAGTGACACATAACCTAGCTACATTTGGACTGTTGTATAAATTAGAATTTGGAACCGTTTTGGGCGTATAAGCCTGTGGTAGGTACTTTTCTGTAAGTTGTGTAATTCTCATTGATTAAATAAAAAAAAAATATCCACCATAAAGCCTTTTTTTCTACTTCTATTAGAATTTTTTTTATTGTATTAGTTTTTTGTCTATTTTTAAAAATATTTTAAATCAAATTGATTGATTCAACCGACTAGCACAATAATTATCCAGTCAATTCATAGGGTGTATTATTTTGTAAGTAGTGAAATACGGAAGAATGGGAATAAATATAGATCTTAGATTCCAAAATTATACTCGCTGTGAATTCAGTTGAAAATGATCTACATGACCATATTAAATTATATCTAATCCAATTCACAGTATTCACAATTACACCAGGGAACGCTCTCCATCAAGGATCTCAGGTAACACAAATACCAATATTTCAACTAAACAATTATTCAACTCATGATTATGCTATTCAATTCACAGGGTGTAGAATTGTAAGTAGTGACCCCTGTGAGTTGGGGAGCTTTGAGTCGAACATCGTACTCAAGAATTTGTTGAAAATCAGAATACACCGACAGTATCCCTGCTTGTCGTAGGAGGTGACTAAAAGGGACGGACCCCTTTCCAAACCACTTCATCCAAAACCCTTTTCTCCTCAATATGCTTTGGAACTTTTCATTTCTAGAATGGCACTTTTTCCATTGACTTAGCGTTGAGCCATTCTTTATATCTTTTTCTATCTGTCGGCCTTCCTTGGCAATATTCTTACTTCTTCTTTGGCCAACCCAAGGTGCTATGTGGACCGTACTGATACTTTTACGAGATGGTGTCTAACGGTGTCTGCAGGATACCAGGCGCCCTCCTGTAGTATTTAGCCTGGCCTGGACATGCCTTAGCCTGGTTCATGAACCACATGAACAAACCAAACCCCAAGGAAACTCCAGAAGTTGCCTTGCCTTCAAACCCACGGGATCTGCCCAATCAGGACAGGTTCCTTAATCTGAAATGGGTGCTTCAGGAACACAGGAGGTTCCGTTACACTCTTATGGAGAGGCTATCAACATTGAGAAGGCTTCTACTGATCACAACATGTATGATGTAAGCTCAATCACATCATCCCAACTGGAGAGGAAGGATGAGCTTCTCAGACCACTGCTCAAAGAAGGACGGCCATTCAGGCAAAACTTCTTGGGAGAAGTGAGGCCTTTGACCCTGCAAAGTTTCGAATGGGTAAAAGAAAACCCAAGAGACCAGAGATGGGTGAAACTCTAGGCACAAATATGGGTCAAGAGGCTGAGTCGAGGGTGGCCGGGTGCCCTGGAGGCAGTTTGGCGTCCCCTCCCTCAGCGGAAGGACCTACAAAAAAGCCAGGAGTGGAACTCACGTAGGTCACGAGTTTATAGGTGGATAGACCAAACCTCACCACTGCTCAAAGAAGGTCGGTCATTCAGACAAAACTTCTTGGGAGAGGTGAGGCTTTTGACCCTGCAAAGTTTTGGAGGGACAAAAAGAAAACCCCAAGAGACCAGAGAAGGGTGAAACTCCAGACACAAATGTAGGTCAAGAGGCTGAGTCGAGGGCAGCCAGGCGCCCTAGAGGCAACTTGGCTACTCCTTCCTCAGCGGAAGGTCCTTTAAAGAAGGACAGGAGTGGAACTCACGTAGGTCACGAGGACCAATCAGTCTGAAGAGACTGCCAAGCATATCACACTGGATTGCGACAAGCAACCAGGTGATGAATGGGATGTTAGTATAGGGAAAACTCCTGGTTCTTGTAAAGGACACAGGTATTGGTTTGCCTAACTAACATACTACTTGGGAACACAATAAGCTTCGGTTGACGTGTGGGGTTATTTGAACCTCTGGATCCTTTAATCCGTCCCTTCAAAAATAATAATTGTAAGTAGTGGAAGATGAATGAGTAGAAATAAATATGGATCTTTAACTCTATGAGAATTCAGTTTAAAATATGATCAGCATGACCATATTAAATTAGAATTCAAATTCACAATATAAAATTACAAGTACAAACAGTAAGATCTCTAAAATCAAACAGTCTAGCGAGATAAAAATTATACGCCAATATTACACAATAGACAATATTTGTGTGTTACTGTAGCAACCGGACGAGCATAGCGCAGACGGACATAATCTCGACACTGCAGTCGATGAACATGGTGAAGTACTGGAAGGGCCAGAACGTGATCTGCGTGACACCACGCCTCGTCGAGGAGCACATCCGGTCGGCACAGTACAAGAAGCCCCGCCTCACCGTCGACTGCAACGCCCTCCAGTGGAGTCCGCCCAAGAAGGCGCTGCCTGTCCGGCCGCAACGCAAATAGGTCAGCATATTCAACAATCTTCTATATATTCATATTCAACAATCTTCATATTCGAACAATTTACAGTCTGGGTCCTGTAGCTCTGCCTATCGGCGGAGGGCCACTAGACTACAATACTACCCGTTCAAAAACATGGAATATTTTTGAAAATGTATCTTTCCATAAGCAACAGATGCTCTTTTGTATCTTTTCGAATGCAACGTGTTGCATAGAAGATACACAAGGAGTTTTTTCGAGTTATGCCCTTTTAGCCTATCAGCTGACATTTGTTCAACATGCTATTTCCATTGTATTGGTAATACGTTGCAACTTTCTCACTGATGAAGAATCCCTGTGTGTAAGGAGCTTCCTTCAAGGATGCTCTGTAGGAAGCTTCCTCCATCTAGGCATCTAGGGTCTCTAAAGTCTGATGTGTTTTGCAAAGCCGTGAATATTACCCCGCGAACCATATCTTGCCTATGTGCCGTTTCAAAGTCACGGAGGCAGAGCTACGGGACGCATACTGTAACAGTCTTTCTATTTTAATCGCAAATAGGTCAGCTTATTCAACCATTCTCCATACTCACATTCAAACAATTGACTATTTTTTTATATTCCCTAGGTCAGCTTTTTTATAGGTCAGCAATAAAAAGTGATATAAAATTGAAACACTTATTGAGCAGCTCTCTATAGTGAGGTCCACGTTATAACAGCAAAGGAGAAAGATATTATGAAATATTTCATAATTTGAACAAACACAAATTCTTCAATGTTTGACTCCATTACGAACTGCTTGTTAAATAATCACTTTTGAACAATTAATAACGACATAGCAGTCAGGTAAAAATTATTTCACATTCAACCAACAATACTACCACCAATCAGAAGGACTACCAATGGGCTCCCCTATTTCTAGCATATTTGCTGAGATATACCTCCAAGACCTTGAAGAGACAAAGATCATCAAAAGTAACACACATTCAAAAAGCATCATATACTGGCACAGATACGTTGATGACATTATTCTATTACACATAGGAAACAAAAGACAATGTGAACTTTTTCGTACTCACATAAACAAATTAGACAAAAACATCCAGTTCACAGCAGAGTATGAAACAGAAAAGAAACTCAACTTCCTAGATCTAACAATCACAAAAACTATGAACAATCAACACAGCTTCAATATATACAGAAAACCATCTACATCAAACACCCTTATCCACCAGACCTCCAATCACCCCACTCAACACAAACATGCTGCTTTCAAAACAATGCTCCATAGACTAAACACCATCCCCTTATCAACAGAAGATTACAGTACAGAGCTCAACACAATAAAATTCTTGGCCCAAACTAATGGCTATGATCCACTGCTCATAGACAGAATCCAACAGAAAATGAAAAGAAAAACTCAAAAGCCCAGCACTGAACATAGCAAATTCATAACACTAACATACATAAACTCAAAGTCCAACAGATTAGCAAAGCACTTCAAAAAGGCAGGATTCAATATAGCATTCCAAACAAAAAACAAGATCAAAAACTTACTAACCACAAGAGAACAGAAACAAAACTTATATGAAAACCCAGGGGTATACAAACTCAACTGTTCAAATTGCCAAAAATACTACCTGGGGCAGAGCGGCCGTTCATTTGAAAAAAGATTCAAAGAACACATCAACAACCCCGAATCAGCATTTGCTACCCACTTAATAGGAAACAATCACACCTACACAGACAGCCAAAAATTTAAAAAGTTTACACATCAGAAACAAAGGGCCTGAACTAAACACCTTGGAACAATTTGAAATATATAAACATACTAAAAGAGACCCCCACAACATCCTTAATGAGCAAACAAACTTCAAATCACACAGCCTCTTCAACCTCCTACTCCAATAATCCACAAATTCAAACATTCCCGCCACCCCCGCCGCCAACCATTCAAAAAATCCCGCCACTCCCACAATCCACGCTGCTTACTAACCATAATTATTATGTATTCAACAACGGAAGTGACAGCCAGTGTTGATGAAGGGCCTAGTGTCCGAAAGCGCCTGACTGCTATGTCGTTATTAATTGTTCAAAAAACACAAATTATCATTACAAAGAATAAGCTAGAAGGCTAGTAATAATAGAAAGAAGCTATTTAGTACGTCTACTTGTCCCCTTTACATTTTATTATAAGTGAAACCAGAGCTATCTTGACCATCACAAACTCTTGACAAAGTGTTGTTTCATTTCCAGCTTCGTCTTGTACTTTTTATTACTATTCATGTATTTATTATTATGTTGCAGATCTATTGAAGAGAAGAAATGTTCGGTCGATGAAAACTTTTATATGACGAATAGTTGGGAAAAATTCTGTGAATTTATTATACCGCTTTTCTAAAATAAAAACCAAGTTCTAGAATGATGTAGAGTTTTGTTGATGTTTATAAATATTTGTGATACATAAAAGATCAAGTGATATTCTGAAAGTGTAAATTGTAAAAAGGACTGATGTGTGGTTCACTGTGATCCAAACGGCGATAACACTTTTGCCAATTTGTAATCTTGATTTTAGTTGAAAATACCATAAATTTGAAAAGTTGCAAGAAACTGAATTGAGTATTTTTAATAATTAAGCTTTGAAACATTATGTTTAGCTCTGTGCAATGTACATTGCAATCAATTTGAGACATCCGTCTTCTAATGTCGGTCTAATTAAAGGATTTTATAATTTCATTTGAAGCATTTAATATGTTACAAAAAAACCGTTAAATCTTCAAGCTATAAGAAACTGTGACATACATAATTATGACACTAGAAATAAGAGTAAATTTTCTGCACAATACCACAGGACAGCTCAGTATGAAAATTAGCCTTCTTATATGGGTATGAAATTTATGAGTAAACTGCCGTCAGCTTTGAGAGAAAATGAGAATACGGATATTTTCAAAAAGCTATTGAGAAAATATTTAGCAAACGGGGTTTACTACAGTATTCAAGAATTTATGGATGGAGAATGAGGCTTTTGGGAGGATTAAATTTATTTATTTATTTACAATGCAAATAACACTAATGTAATAACATTGGAGGATAAAATAATAAGGTAGTCCTTGTGCTATTTTTCTTCCAAATTTATAGGTGACAAAGTCCGAACGAAATAAGGTTAGAATTTCACGTGTACAATTTTGATAAAATCTTGGTCCAAAATAATCATTAAAACTATAAATTTTGAATTTGGATGGCTTAGATTGATAAATTAATTAGAAATATTCCACTCAATTACCACTTTTAATGAATAATATTGAGTTATTTCAGAAATTTTGAACTATTCAAGAAACACAAACTCGTAAACACTGAAAATTGCAATGTACATTTTCCTTTTTCAGGAAAAAAGTTTTTTTCCTTTGTTTATCAACAAATTGTGTACGTTTTCCTATCTCGATCTACTGTGAATAAAATGACTGTTCACTTGGATTTTTTTAGTGATGATAAAGTTTTTTATAAAATTTATATTGTTTCATCAATGTGTGTTTTCCTATAAATCTGTCATTATTATAGGTATAATTTTAATCCTGCTGAATAAATCGCTTTTATAAGCATCAACATAATTTAATATGTTACATCATTAGTGATATGTGCTTAAGCACTGAGACGTTTTCTAACATGATTACTTTTATCAGTTGTTTTTCACTAAATATCTAGAAACTTGCAAACGCTGGCTTGTTCAATTGATTCTGTGCTTTATTTCTCTTTGCTCTGTTCTTGTCAGTACCATGGAGTCTTTCTATTCCTTTCTCTCTACTCTCCTTGTCTTTCAGATAATACCGTTTTGCTTACGTCATTTCTACATTTTGTTGAATCCTTTTTCTTTTGGTCTGAACACTTTTGCTCAAGCATTTATTGGAGAAGGATCGTTTAATTAGCCCTTGAATTTTTGTCCTTTTATTTAGTTTCTGCTAAAATTTGGTTCTGCTAAAGATGTCGCTCAGAGCAAAGATTTTCTAACATCACAAGTTGTGATATCTATTTTTATTTATTTCTATTTTTAGTTTTTCCATGTGGATGATTTTTTTTTTGTAAATTGATTTAAAGCAAAGTAATCATGGTGGAAAATTCAGTCATCATAATTTAATTTCAGTTGTTGAGTATCTGAATTTCTTTTTAAGTTTTTCTGGAAATTTATAATTTATTACATCCGAAATCCGCTGTACAGCGGTCATTGCATCTCGTTGAATCTTATGGTATCTAGTTGATTTTGGATTCACAATCTTTGATATGGCCCTGGAAAATTGTCTACTAATCCGTTCGAAAATAACTACTAGAAAAGGAACAAATTCATCACAAGTATAGAATACTTCAAGAGCTTCATGTGTTTTGTGCAAGATAAGTGAATGTCCGATATAAAAAAGTGTAGGAGGCCTCCCACTTATAACAAGGTATTTACGAATAAATTATACATCAACATCTAATCATCAGAATCTAGCATAGTAGAAATTGTAAAATCTAATTTTCTTGTATTTTGAAATATTCTTTTCTCTTACGTTTGTATATTAAATTTACATAATGATTACTAATTTTATAGTTAATTCTTGAGTATACCTAACCTATCCGACGGTGACAAATGGATAATTCAGAGAGATCATATTGTTAGAGTCATCATATCCTTCTATTATAAATGCTGCTAAATTGATGTGTTTGAGGATTAAGTTGACAGAGTATTGAAGTTGATATTATTTTATTATTTGTTCTATTAATTTCAATATTCTGTTGATTGTTCTTCTTACTCATCCATAATCACATCTTTTCTTTTGCAATTATATGCCCCCAAAGCGTTTCAGCACTGTATTTAATATACCTAATAGGAACGATTATTAAATGTTACAGGGGTTATCTTGCACATATATCATTACAATGACAACATATTATTACTTTTTTATTTTGTCTACTATACTGACATCCACTGTCTATCCTAAGGAATTATCTCGAAATTTACAGAGGCTTCATTCTCAGAAAGAAGGCAGCGTAAAAGAAGGACAATTTTTATTTAATTCATTCGACATTTGCCCAAGAATATGTCTTAATTTGTAAACTGACTAGTATAGTAAGAGGAATCTTCTCATGAATCTCAGTATGACCCGGTTGTACAAAAGCCGGTTAAGTTTTAACCGTGATTAACTTTAGGAGAACCAATCAGAAAAGACGGCTTCTCTAATAGGTTCTCGTGGAATTAATCACGGTTAAAATTTAACCGGCTTTCAATGTTTTAATCTACTCTCATATACATGTCTTATCTAATCTCATTCGTATCCCTTTCACAAGTTTAATCGTTTCTCAATAATAAGATTGTTTGCATATCTAGAATTCTCAATTAACCAAGTCTGAAGTTACCTGTCCAATACCTACTATCACTTAATAGGTATTGACTGGTCCCAAGCACAGTCAAAAGCACGCTGCACACAGCTACATCAGTAGCGTCCACTTGCTGCTACGGGAACACGTAATTAGAAATGTCCGGAACCCAAATTCATGACATTTTCAATTCCGTTTTCCAGTAGCAGCTAGTAGATGCTATAGACGCTAGTAGATGCTAGTAGATCTGGTGAGGAGTGCCGTATGGCTGTTTGAAAACAATTGCCAAAACCATAAATGAGTGAAGGAAGAACATACATAAAAGATTGAAGTAGGGTTAACATTAGTTAAGTTTACTTGAATTCAATATTTTTAACATTTGAGCACAGATCTAACATGTTTGATCTATGGTTTGAGTTAGATGGGAGATTTTGAAAACTTACCTAAATCAAGTTTTCATATCCTCTAAAGTATATAATTATAAATTGAAAAATATAATTGAACTCAAAGTTTTCTGCTTACTTTTCTCGCATAATACTTTTCTTTTTATTTTGTTTTCATACATTCTACATTGACTGACAACTGTTTTCATCTCATTTTCCCATTTGAAGGTTGGATTGTACTGTACCTTCCACAATTCAAACATGATCAACATCTACAAAATTTGAAAAGGGTCTACATTAGTACAGTGAATTCAAGTTTCTGTTCTTGTATACTTGACTCAAAGTTTGCAAAATACATGCATTCTACACAAAACTTGAATTCATCAAGTAAACTTGACTAATGTAAACGCCCCTAAAGCGACGGTATTGTCGACCCCTTTTCAAATGGAATAATGGAGTAGTCGAAGAATGATTAATAAAACACATATTAATGTGTTAAAGAGTTTTATTGTTATTTTTCATTTTCAATTGGACGGTTATGCCGACCCCATTTAAAATTGAATAATGGCGTAGTCGAAGAATGATTAATAAAATACATATTAATGAGGTGTTGAGAGTTTTATTGTTATTCTTCAGTTTCAATTGGGATTGGTTGAGGATTTGCATCGAGTGTAGTGATGTCTTCTTGTTCGGCTTGCCCGCCGTCTGAGGCGGTCTGTGAAGGCGGACCTGTGCTATTCTTTTCAGTGCCATTCTCCCCCTCTTTGCCTCCATCCTCCTCTTTATCATCGCCGTCTTTCTCTCTCATCATCTGATTGGCTGTGAGTAGAACGTCCAGAAAAGAGACAAACTCGTCGACAACCTTCCTCCTGTTGTCGGGTGATTTCTTGGGAGGAAGAGCCACCTTTTGCGATTCCTGTGTTTGGAATTCGGCTTGAGCCATCAGCCTTAGAAAAAATAGAAAATCTTCAAAAATCGGCTGCGGATAACTACCCGGCCATTCCCCACTTTTCCTCTTTTTCTTTTTCCGTTTTCCACCCTTATCATCACTTTTCCTCTTGACTTTCTTCTTTCCACCTTTCTTTTCCTTTTTTTCACCATCCTCTCCTTTCTCCTTCTCTTCTTCATCTTTTGCTGCCTCTTCTTGATCCTTCAATTCTTTTTCGTCTTCCTCCTCGCCCTCTTCCTCCTCCTCCTCCTCCTCCTCCTCCTCCTCTACCTCTTCCTTTTCTCTCCTTTTCCTCTTTTTTGCTGCCTTTCTTCTTTGCTCCATCACTTCGAACGGTATTCCCGTACGTTGATAGAAGCCGCTGCACTCATAAATCCGTTTTCTTCTATTCCGTTCCGACATTTCTGTCAATTTCTCTCTGAATCGTTTCTCTATTTCGGCAAATCTCTCCTTGTTTTCTTCTTTCTCCTTTTCGGCAGCTTTCTGTCTCTCTTCTTCTTCCTGTTTCTTTGCATCTCCACCTTTCTTCACCGGTTTCTCGTACCATGGGAATTGTGAGCTGTAAGCATGAACAATAATTATGCTTGAAAAATTATCAAATTGATCAAAAACCTTGAAATCAATAGAATTTTTAATTAATTTTGCGACTTTTCTAATACGATTGGTGGTGTTATAATACAGGTATACTGAACAAAATGCTATTAGAAGGGTGCTGAAGAGCCTTCACAAGTTACCGGAAAACTTGAATGGTTCAGTACAAGGTATATAGATAAATCTATCTATTATGGGTTTACTGCTCTTAATTTTTCTCAATATTATCAAGAAATATAAAAATTGATATCAATGTGCTATTTTCTGATTACTCCGAGAAGTTTAAAAGTTTTAACTGTTTTTTTTTCTAAGATGACGGTTGTCTATTTAATTTTATTCGTAAATTTCATTTTTATTACAGAATATGTATTTTTGGACTAATGAGTTGGTAGTTATTTTAAAATAGCATCTTCTTCCTACTCACCCTGCTGGTTTTGATAAATCTCTCTCTTCTTCAGCCTTCGCGCCGGCCATTCTCAGTTTCACACATGGATCTGACCCCCAAGGAAAAATCTCATCTCTTCTTGCCTTTTGCTTCTCTTTTTGCTTTTCCTCCCATGTATCACCCTGCTTCTTACCTTTTTCATCATCTTTCTTTCCAGACTTTCCATTTTCCTGTTGAAAATACAATTTGGCAACTTTTATTTCTACGTTTTTATTCAAAATTTAGTACAATAGTTTTCAAAAATAAAATTATTCTAATTATTTTAATAATATTTTAAACAACATTTATGTGAAGCAGAAATAGATGATTTTAAGACACGCTCTCCATCCCAGACATTGAATTGATTTAGAGATGCTCTCTTATTTAAATCTACCTGTATTATAATATTCAAACAGAAATTATTGTATTCTATTATTCCTATTAGAGGATTAAATTCTTATAAAAAATGTGTTTACTCACTTGATAGCTATCTATCACCTCCAAAATACTTTTCAATAACCAAATAAACAAGAATCAAGAATATTCTTTATTTCAAAAATACAGTAAGTATAAAAATGATAAATACTATGAAATATAAAATGCAAATAATTATGTACTTAAATAAGGTTTCCATATTATAGGTTACGGAATGAGCCTACATGGGCACTGTGGCCTGTGCGTAGACTAAACAAGCATGCTAGTTCTTTTAAACCCAACAAATAGCCTTTAAAACCTTTTTAAAACTATTGACTTGCCGGTAGGATTACTACCAAACTTGATAAAAAAGCAACTAAATTATCTTACCTTCTTTAAAATAGTTTAATGCAACTAATTAATACAAATAAAAAATTACCTTTTTGTTGTCTTTGGGTTTATTCTTCTCTTGTTTAGCAGCAGGTTTATTTCCTTCTTGTTTTACAGACTTATTAGATTTATTTGTTTCTTTTTCATCAGCGGTAGATTCTTCATTTTCCTCGGTTTCCTTAACACTATCTTCTTCACTAGCCATTTTGATTCATCAAAAAACCCTCTATTCATATAAAATTATGAATTATGTGTTGGTCAACAAGTATAGCAATAACTGTCAACTAGTATATCCACCAAAAGCAAAGTTCCTACTACATGTCCAATGATTTTTATGTAAATTATAAATGTTATTAATTTGCTTTGTGTTTTGATCTTGTAGTGTGTGAATGTTTGGTTTGAGTCTAGTAAACTGAAGTTTGCATTTTGATAGTAGAATCATATGGACTTGAAGAAACAACTTCGAAATTGTAAAATTTCAGTGCCCAATCTTCTGCAATTTCTAGCTTTTTTTATTCAAAAGTTAGCCTTCTGAGTCTAACTCTGATTCTAGAGTGAAGACAAAACATTCATTGTTATTTAAACAATATTCAACTTTTTTTGTTTCAATTTTTTTTATTGATACAATTTTTCTATTTAATTTTATTTTTAAAATTTATTGGTTTACTTTTATTCATGAATTTTGTTTTTCCACTTATCTATTGAAATTTCACTGATGAGAAAAATATTGTGTTTTAAAGCCAATATTTAAATACACTCATCAACTATCGATTATTTTTATTTTTTACCAATTTATTAATATTTCACTGATGCGAAAAATGCAGAGTTTCAACGTGAATATTTAATTTACACTTACATATTACACTAAATATACTTAATTTTAATATGGAATGCATTTTACTCCTGAGGGGTTGATGAATCTCCTATTCAGGAGCGAAATGCATTTAATACGGTATTTCTCAACCAAAAAGTCAAGTGCATTTAAATATACTTTGTAACAACGTGTCTCAACTCAAACAGAATTTGTCATCAATTGACAAAATTGATCTATTGTGAAAAATGTACTATAGTGAGGTCCACGTTATAATGACAGTATTTGATCAACTTTGGTTTTGCTATCCTTGTCTATCATTCGACAAAGTGGTACTATCCTTTTATAGGTCCACAACGATGCCAATTATGTTTTTTACAGTGTAGAAATATAATTAATTAATGCAGAGAATCGGCATCGCTATTCTTCTATCTTTATCCACTGCCATTATAACGTGGACCTCACTATAGTAGAGTGAAATTCTAAGAATAAGATAATTCAGTCATAAAAATAAGATCTAGTATCATTAATGCTGAATTATGAGTTTTAACACCTCCAAACAATAATTGTTTAAGCAATTCTATGAAATTTTATCATTTGACTGTGAAAACAATGGATTGGTGCAGGGTATTTTAGTGTAGGCTATTTAATTTAAATTTCTTGAGTAATGGGCCTTTCAAAAATTGAGTTTTACATTTTACCCGAAAGCTACATGTAGTTCTATTATTGTAGTGTGCTTTACATTCATCACTATTCTTTAGTCTTTCCAATAATTTAGCTGTTAATTGAGAGATCTGGCGTTATGACTTCATATCAAAATTAAACATTACGTGTATGCTAGAATAATGGAAAAACTAATACAATTCATATGATCATGAGGATGTGGCTGCGTTTCATTGGCTGAATTCATTTGTTGATTCTCAATTTATCAAAATTACAATAGCAATTCAATTGAAATACTAATCCAGTGGCTAAAACTAGGTAACGTCATATTGATGCTTCAAGGTAACGCCTCTAGATGATATTGATAATATGCCAAATACGACTATAAAAGTACAGTTAAATTTTCAGCTCAATTCATCAGTCATTTGAGATACTAAGATATTTTACTGTTACCCAGAACACCATCTGTGTCTACGTCATGTCAGTAAGTAATCAACTTATCCATTATTCAAACTAAATTAATTTTTACTTTCCTTGCCCTATTACCATAGGTAAGGAAGGTATTGCTCTCCGAAAAAAATTAAGGTACCCCAATTTCTAAATTTCTATACGTTTTAAGATCCCCTGAGTCCAAAAAAGTTTTTTTGGGTATTGGTCTGTATGTGCGTCTGTGTACACGATATCTCATCTCCCAATTAAGGGAATGACTTGAAATTTGGAACTTGAGGTCCTTACACTATAAGGATCCGACACGAACAATTTCGATCAAATGCGATTCAAGATGGCGGCTAAAATGGCGAAGTGTTGTCAAAAACAGGGTTTTTCGCGATTTTCTCGAAAATGGCTCCAACGATTTTGATCAAATTTATACCTAAAATAGTCATTGATAAGCTATATCAACTGACTCAAGTCCCATATCTATAAAAATTTCAGGAGCTCCGCCCCATCTATGCTAAATTTGATTTTAGATTTCCAATTATCAGGTCTCAGATATAATTTAAACGAAAAATTTCGAATGGAAAAGATTGAGCATGGAAATCTCTTCAATTAATGTCCAGTAACATTTTCACCTTAAATTGAAAATAAGCTTGAAATTTGAGAAAATGAAATTATTCAATCGCAAACTGTTGGCAACTGTTGATTCTATTAAATCATTCACTATGAAGAGATAGCAGATCTCGTGTGTATCCAGCGTTATTGAACTATCACCAGCTGGCTCAGATCTTTGACTTGAGATGCGCGTTTACACTAGATATTATTAGGAGATCCTATATAGCAGATCCTCCAATCTTCATTACGCCATTTAAAATTCTTTTCAGAAGGTGAAGCAACCGAACTGATCATACTGATTTTTTAAATCTACTTGCTTAATTTTTTTACAATTTTTCCACTATAACTTTATTTGACTTAAAATTTCTCCTCTATGAATTGCATAGCCATAGAGGGAGAGAATTTTGAAAATGTTGGTAGCGCCCTTGGCGGATTTTTTTTGCGAAAAATGTGTAGTGTGAACCACAACTTTATATTGTTTATTTTTATTATGGCAAAATTTGATTTTACAGGCATTTTCAGGTGGATGCCCCTACCTAAGAACCAAGAAGAATGGCATCGTTGCATTATAATTAGGTTCAATTAACGAGTCAGTTTCTTATTATAGGTGGCTCTGCTAATTGCACCAATTTATTTTTTTATTGTGGATTATCCCCATCAATGTCTTATTCTATCATGGAGAAATACCATAACATCTCAGTATCTCTTCCCATACAATCAAAGGATATTTTTCATTGATGCTGCTTCCCATGACGAAACACTATATAATAACTTTGTTGTAGTTCAGACACTGTGTTACATGTAAATATTTAAAAAAAACACTTACCTGATGTTAGGCTGAAGAAGCTCCTCCTCAGGAGTGAAATGCATTCCTCGATACTCCAAGAAAAAGTAAGTGTTTTTTTTATATTTATCGTTATAATAATAATAATATCGAGTGACCTGGCTGGCTCAGGTCTGGTGTCAGAGTTTTCAGGTCGCAACTGATCAATTTCAGGGCCTTTGACATGACCTAACGACTGCTTTTTAGGCAGCCGGGACCGACGGTTTAACGTGTCCATCCGAAACACGGGAGTGGCCCGAGATAAATATCTTGCCCGGGCCGGGATTTGAACCCGGGTCTCTGAATCATGAAGCCAGCATCTGATCCACTCGACTACGGCCACTCCATATATCCTTTATATTATCCTTTCTGCCACTCGATATTTATCGTTCATACACAGTGTCTAAACTTCAACAAAGATATTTTTCACATTCTTCAACTGTTTATTACAGATCTACTTCTTTATGCTGATGCTAATGTGCATTATGATGGGCATTCTTTCAATTGAAGCTTCAGATGATGATGAACCGGTTATTCCTCATGATCACCCTGATGGAAAATCAAACTAAAAAGGAGTGAGATGGAAATAACCTCAGCTGAACAACCTCTGTTTGAAATAATGAGAGCTGTTTATGATATCTTGAAATAAAAAATTAATAAAATAACGCGTTTTTCTGACAACCCCCCCCCCCCCCGAGAGCCCAGAAGTTTTTCAAATCTCGAACAGGATTGGTCGGTCAAACTTACCGATTGTCGACCAACACCCAGACTGAGCGTTTTGATAGTTTTTCTGCCTTTCTCAGTTTTTCAGAGTACTAGTTTCATAAAACGTTCAATTAGGTAGGCTACACATGTTCAATTTAGTTAACATGTTCAACAGAGGAAATAGTATATCAAGAATTATTTAAAATTTCACCAAAGATACTAATTGATGTTTTCCAGCGGTTCTCTGTGATTTCTCAGCTTTTCAAGGTAGGTGGTTCCATATGCCAACTGGAAAATGCTCGAATTTGCTACACACTGATTGAGCGAAACGATATGGCTGAAGTCGATGAACACAATGTGTTTTAAAAATAGAAAGATTAAATAAATTAGAAATTAAACGTCTAAAATCAATAATCCTTACAATTTTTCATCAAAATGATGGTGCACTCCCCCAGACCCTACAAGTGAATGAAATAGCTTTTAATTAACTTTCTCTGCTCAAAATAGCTTTCAAGTACAAAAAATATTGAAAAGAGAATTATCTATGGTAATTTTAAATTTAAATATTTGAAATTGTGTTATTATTTATAAAATTCCGTGAATAAAATATTGCTATGTTTGTTATTAGAAAAAACGACTAGCAGTCAGACTTTTTACAATAAATGGATTAATCACTCACTGTGACAACGAGATCTTTCGGTAGGTCCGCCATCTTCTTGGTTGTTCCAAGAATTTAATTAAAATATTCCAACAACAATTTAAATAAATGTTCCAACAACCAGGAAGATGGCGGACCTGCCGAAAGACTCGTTGTCAAAGTGAGTGATTAATTCATTTATTGTAAGAAAATCTGACTGCTAATCGTTTTCTCTACTAGCAAAAAGTGATTTAATAATAAGCAGTTTGTGATGGAAAACAACATTGAAGAATAAAATATTGCATTTTGTTATATTTGTGTACATTGCACAAAGGCATTACTTCGTGTCAAACATACGTCTTCTTTTCCCTCACAGCACAGCCCTCAATCTTATTAACTATAGCCAAAATCTAAATCTCATATGAATGGACAATATTGATGGGGAAACTATCATTTTGATTTCCAAGTCTGAAAACATAATCACAATATTTCTCATCTATTAACTCTCTTTCTTATGACATTTAGGTTAAGGTTTATAGGTTGAAATTCGTGTTGGTGTCAGCATCTGGACGGTCTGTATTTCTTGGCACACTCTCGTTGGAAATAATATCTTCATCATACTCTTATATTTAGTGATTATTTCAATTTATTTGTTGTTTTCATATTATCAAGTCCTTCAGCGCTGCTCCTACATCGAACTCCTTGCCTTTTGATTTGTGATTCTATTGATGAATTATACATGAATAAAATTTTCTCCTTTTATCAGTAATTATCTTCAGTGAAGTCCTTCGGTTCTCGGTCGATTCCCAGGGCCAGTTTTCTCTCGAGCGCGTAGTCGAATTGAGTGCTGGCTTCAACTTTGATTTTGGGCGAAGGGCGCGGTGATATTATACTCTTCACCCATTCTTCGATCTCAGCTTCCACTTCTTCTTCTTCCACCTGCTTTTCCTCATTTTCGAGTCCTTCTGCACCCATTACTAGATCTTCGAGTTTCTTGTTTACCTGGGAAAGATTAAAGTAGGTAACTAATTATTTATAAAGAAGATATCAATTACGGTACACATTAGACTATCTATTATATCCCGTTTGAGCAATACTACTTTAATCTTTAAATTATTATCTTTTAATAACAAAAGTAATATTAATATTAACATTAATATTAATAAATTTAAAATGTGAAAACATCCTCTATTTTTAGCTAATTCTTTGAACAGTGAAAGATTTTGAATTGCAAAGCCTTTTTCCTCTTCCTCAAACGTTAAATTTTATTGAATTTATTGGAGATTTAATGAGTAAAGTATTGGAGAATCACCTATTAAGATGACTGCTGTAGCAGTCGGTTTGCACAGTATATTGAATTGATATCCCATAATAGAACATAAGATAAATGTAGAAACAGTCAATGTATTATATTATTTTTGAAATACATCATATTATGTCTAGAGTTAAAATAGAATCGCCATAAAAATATTCATTGGAAGTAGTTTTTAATAGAGCAGGGCAATGGCTTTTTTGAAGGCCAATATTTCTTTCAAAACCCCTGAAGTAGGCTACCCCATTTTTGCTTTAAATATTGAATTATTGGAAAAATAAAATACGAGTATTATAAAGCAATTGTCCTGAAGAATTTAATTCACTTTTTCCACTGACATAATAGAACGTAAACTCAAACTATTTCTATGGAATTGAAATTGAAATAATCATTGGAAGGAATTTGTAATATAGCAGGGCAAAGGCTTTTTTAAAGGCCAATATTTCTTTCAAAAAACTTGAAAACTTGAAGTAGGCTACCCCATTTTTGCTTTAAATATTGAACTATTGGAAAAATAAAATACGAGTAGTAGAAAGCAATTGTCCTGAAGAAGTTAATTCACTTTTTCCACTGACATAATAAAACTTAAACTCTAACTATTTCTATGGTATTGAAATGTTATCCTGTCTTATCAACAAGAAGGACAATTCTGTTGGCCAAAGGAATTGATCTGTAGAATTGTTTCAAGAATAGACTATATGTTCAAAAGTCGATTGGTCGCAATATTCTAAATACTAATATTACAATAATATTATTCCAAAATAGTTTTGAATCAACCTATGTTACTGAAACTGTTGAAAAAATGTTATTATAAAAAGAATTGCCCTCACCTCATGCATATCAACATTAGGCTCGTTCTCAATATTCCCTTCTCCTTCATCAGTTTTCTTATCATCATCATTTTTCTCTTCATTCTCCTTATTATCTTCGATTTCAAAATCCAGTCCAGGCTCTTTTTCTTCGTCTCCCACTTCTTTCTCTTCTTTTTCCTTCTCTTCTTCTTCAACCTCCTCCTGTTTGGCTTCCTCTTCAATTTTATCAGCTTCCTCTTGGCTTTGTAAAAATTGATCCAAATCGGTGATCGATGTGTTCTTTTCTTCGTAAATTCGTTCTTTTCTTTTGATGTCTGCTTCCAGTAATGATCTGAACAGAAAAAAGTAATAATTGAATTTGAAATTATAATTTATTCCATCCAATACAAGTATAAAATTCATATGAACCAGAAAATTAATGTGACTGAAACTTTTGTTTAATGATTCTCGACTTTTGGAAGTCAGTGATAGGAAAGACGTTATCAACTTTGCAGTTATTCATGAAACTCAATGCACAATAACCTATTCTCATTAAAATATTAATTTTTATTGATTGTCATTTTAATACCGGTACCTAATTATCCAATTGTGAAATAATAGAGGATCCATTTTTTCAGATTAGTATCAAATAATATTAATTTGAATTTAAATATAGGCTAATATCTTCCAGAAGAATTTGAAGAAAACACGGTTCAATGCTTTGTGAAAATCTTCCATTTTAGTTTCGTAATAAAACTGCTGTTATAATATTATTGAAAATCGATTCTTCATAAATGTAGTTTTTCTGTTAGTAACATAATCATGTGCATTCTTTTATTGAATGTTTATTGATTTAAATTTAATACGAATGAGTATTAAGCTATATTAGGAATAAGTTTAAATATGAATAATAGCGGTGCTTCTAGTAAAGAAGTTTGTTTTCAATTTTCGCATCATCATTTTTTTTTAAATTTGTTAATATTTTACGGTTTTGAAAGTAAATTTATATTTAACTAGCTGGCCCGGCGAACTTCGTACCGCCAAACAGTTAATGCATCTCATGACAAACTTTAGCTGGATGCACACCTGAGGAGGCGCGATGCGGCATTTTGCATCCAGGTGCTTCTTGCTTATTTGTTTGAATGGAAGAACTCACACTCACTGATTCGGACATGGCATGTAACAGTGTGATAAGGCAATCTCCATAAGATCAACACTTTGTATCACCAAGCCGCGCCTCCTCAGGTGTGCTTAGTCTTTGCTTAATCTGATGCACTATATTTTTATGAAAATTATCCATCAATCAGTATTTTATATCTCAATATGGACTTCCTATGTGCTAGTTGTACAGCAGTTTGCATTTTTAGATATAGTTGAATGCACCTTGCTGGGGAATTGAATGGTATATCTCCTTGCTGCTGATTTTCCCGTGCATATTCTAAATTTACAGCATTACGAGTTCTACGACCCAAGTTTGGACGTCGTTCGCACCGCGGCATTATTTCATTTCATTTATTCATAGACAATAGATTCAATGCAGGTAAAAACAACAGGCATTCGCCCAAAACTTTTAACCTTAATTTGGAATACACGGTCTAGAGGTTATGTGAATAATAACTTAATTCACACACTATTTTGAGCCCAAAAAAATGTATGTACTACAATATTTTTGGATTTATCAGATTAAATTAATTTCAAAATATAAATACAAACCAAAATCTTCCTTCACAATCACAAAAAATATTAAATCCACAAATTATACTCATGTTAAAATTATTATTAGAATTGAAATTTTGTGAATCAGTAGAAAGAAAGAAAATGGAAAAACAGATCTACCGACGGCTGTTGGATGACGCGATGATTATAACAGCTGATTTTTATTTCTGTGTGAGGCCAGCTCATAAATCTTCTCCCATAAGGATTACATGTAAACTTTGAAGGACCGTAGGAAAGAGTCCTGAACGGATTATAAATTTGATAGACCAAAAACAATCCTTGATGCGGATTTTATATCATGTTAAAATTTCAACTCAATCGGTGCAGTACTTTTGGAGTTTTTGAAGCGTACACAAACCGACATAACATTTATATATATATATATATAATATATATATATATATATATATATATATTATATATATATATATATATATATAGATTTGGTTTTCAATCTTTCTAATTAAAAAAATATTGTTTGATTGTGTTTTCTCGGTGAATTGGACACAACATTCCATAAATTGGAAAGCATAGCATTCATTCTGAACTAGTATATGAATAAAAATTCTAGGGAGGAACAGTTTTGGGCTGTGCCTGTTGGTCTTCTCCTAATTATTTTAATTTATAATTGTGTATCTTGAATCAATAAATTAATTATGAATTCATTGTTTCAAAATCTTACTTCAAAAATCCTACAAGATCCTTGGTTAGTTCTTGATTATCGCTACCAGGTACTTGAGAAACATCATCTGATTTTGTTGAACTCCTTCTGTGTCTTTTTTCATCATCTGGGCCTTGCTTCTCCTTCATTTCTCTTTGTGCCAATCTTTCCTCTTCTATCTTTATAAACTTTATCTGAAACATTAGATATCTTCGTTGAATCTCCTCAAACATTTTGTTATTGGACCACTCAGTTATTTATTTGAATGTCACAAACAGCCTACATGCTGAGCATTTAAGAGTTATTAATTATTATACTTTTTAGATTGGTTCGGATTATTATTTTTGTTTCGCATGAGCTCTGAATTATTTTCCCTTATTTCAAATTCTAAATGAGTTCAATGTATACTAGTATTATCTTGATATTTTGTTATGTAATAAAATTATTTTGTAGAATTTACTCACCATCATTCCTTCTACAATATTTTTCAAAGCTTGAATATCTCCTTTCTCCTTTGCTATTCTCTCTTCTTCCTCTTCCCTCCATTTATTCTCAATGGCCTTTTGGACCAAATGCTCTCTGGCATCAGCCATAGTCCTCAATAGGAATGCCAAATCGTCTGTCACCTGATGAAATTCAGCTTTTTAGTTACGGTATTTGAAAGGTTAAAGCTCTCAAAATAAAAGTAGTCATGAGTAAAAAATATAATAAATTTACCATTTTAGATGTTGTACTACAATATTATTGTAAAATTGAATTGTAATTCCACAATTTAATGATTTCAAAACGATAAGACAGAAGTTATTAGTAGTTCAATTATAATAAACGTAAAATAAGAAGTATTAACAAGTATAAAAACAAAGCCTATATAGGCTTGACAATGGCAGCTAAACGACCAAACTCATCGTATTCCAGTAATTTCCTTTAATAAATACTTATTGTGTTCTTGATGTTTTGAACCCCACCTAAAATAGTGTGTGTTTCCTCTCTCTCTAATTACTATTTTTTTGCACACTCGCGAAAGTTCATAAACATGCAGTTTAGTAAAACAATATAAACATAATAATATAACATACAGCATATAATATTTAGTAGAACAATCCTATAATGCGGATGCAATCCTTTATAATCCTATCAATTATAAATCTTGATTTGATAGGATTATAAAGGATTGTATCCGCATTATAGGATTGTTCTACTAAATATTATATTTTGTATGTTATATTATTATGTTCATATGTATCGTACTGAAGGTACATCAGTAGGTCTACTGATTCAAATCAAATCAAGATTTATAATTGATAGGATTATAAAGGATATTTTCAATGTATTTCACCTCATATTTACTCTATTTTCAATATTGTTATCTTCTTATATTAAAATATTATACACCTCAATATTATTACGGTACTTCATTAAATATTATGTAGCTCATTCTTAATTAATATCCATTCTCCATCTCAAATTGCAAATTGAATTTCTTCCATATTTTTACCTTTAAAGAATAGCCAACACCAGACTTGGACAATCTTTTGCTCTTCTTCCTCTTTTTTCTGCATTTCTCCAGGTTTTCACATGTGTTCTGCAGCACTAAATACTTGGATAGGTCCTCGAACTCCTCTTGGTGATCCTTGTTAGCGGTTTTCTTTTTCAATGGATGCACATTGATAATTTGCATTGGTTTCAGTTTCAATTTTCTCTTTGCAATGGTGGGCGGTGGAATGAACCATGGCTTATCATAACTGCAATAAGAATATTGATTACATAACTTCATTACTCGACATTTATATAATAAACCAAAATTAAAACAATTCATGCTAAATTTTCAATCATGATAAATTCAGTGTAATATACTTGAATTCTAAAGATTTTGGAATTATAACGTAGAAAATATACTTCTCAAAGTTAAAATGATAATGTATTCTGTAGCATTTCTTCCCAAATAATTATAATTTGAGATATCCTTCTAGAACAAACAATTTTATAACATTATTACTAATCCTATGGTTTAACAGAATTTTATTTATACAGTTGAGTTTATATAGTTTCTTGTTTCATCATTTATTCCTTCTATACAGATAATATTAGCAATGTTATATTGGAAGCCATTACCAATATTGTATTATTGATTTGGTAATGCCCAATACGGGACTACAACTAATGAAATTGCATTTATTCAATTCATGTAATTTAAGTTTCTTTTTCCATACTTTTTCAATCTACATACCTTTTTAGTTGTGTTAAAAATTCCAAATACTGGCTGTGACTTTCGAATTTACTCCTGTCAATCGGCTTGGAAGGAAATGCTTTATGCGGACATAGACCCAAATCATCGAGTCGACTTAATCTGATCTTCTCCTCCTTTTTCTCCTCATTAACTTGTGCTTTCTGAAAAAGCAACCCATTTATTTATGTAGCGATAAATATGAACATTCCATAGGTAAAACATTAACCAATTTTCCTCTAATTGACTACTTTCAGCGCCTACATTAATAGAGATTTCAATAAAACTATCATACTGTGCATATAGCAAGAAAAAAATATGCCTGACAGTGTAACATATACTATTGAACCTATTTTAGGCTGTCATACATCAATTTTGAGAAACCTTTCATTTCTAATGAATCACTTGAGAATTTTAAGCAATGGAGAGGAGATTAAGGCTGTGCAAAGGCTAAAAAAAAAACTTTCTACTGGTGATATTTTTCAGTTTTTCGATTTGCATATCAACAAGATATCAAAATGAAAAAGTTTTCTCAGGAAAACATTTTTTCCCGATCTTTACTTTTGGAGATATGAGTGCCTAAAATTGAAATTTTGGGACAGAACATTTCAAATTTGATAGGAGATAAATCCTTGAAATTTAGAGGATAAAATCTTCTTGGTATTGTTGATTGAATGAAACAATTATTTTATGATAATATTAATTTTTGAGAAAGTTATTCAATTATCTAAAAATGACCGAACTTTTAGTTAAGTTATTTTTGGCCATTTTTGGTGAATTGAATAACTTTCCCAAAAAATTATATTTTTAGAAATTTTTTAAGTTTTATTCAATCAACAATACCAAGAAGATTTTATCCTCTAAATTTCAAGGATTTATCTCTTACCAAATTTGAAATGTTCTGTCCCAAAAATTTCAATTTTAGGCGCTCATATCTCAAAAAGTAATGATCGGTAAATAAATGATTTCCACTGGGAAAACTTTTTCAATTTGATATCTTGATGATATACAAATCGAAAAACTTTGAAAAATATTACCAGTGGAAATTTTATTTTTAGCCTTTGCACAACCTTAATAAGAAAAGTCAAGATGTGAAATTCTCCTTTTGAAATATATACTGCTGAGATAAAACTTTTATGGGATAGTGGAACATAATTTTAATGATAACGTTTCCTCTGTGGCATATCCATACTTTTTTACTGTTAAAATTAAACTTGAATTAAAGAAAAACACTTTTGGAGTGAAAATGCACTTACTTTGGTAGTGACGTTTCGACCTGTCGTTGGTCATCACCAGACAGTCTGGTGATGACCAACAACAGGTCGAAACGTCACTACCAAAGTGCATTTTCACTCCAAAAGTGTTTTTTTTTTTAAATTCAAGATAACGTTTCCCTTTCTATCTGCAAACTTCAGAGATAAAAAAAATACAAATGTTAGTATGAATACTTTATATTGTCAGTATTCTTTACTGTTTTATAATACACTATCAAACAAAAAAAAATTCCCAATCATTGCATACTTGGTGAATTTGATTTGAAGTGTAATGGAAAAGATTAACAAAAAGATACAATAGTTCACATAACAATAAAAAAATAGAAAAGCAAAGATAATAGGGAACATTAGATATTAGTCAATGGCTTTACCAATAAAAATATCTTTCCAACTTAATTTGTGTTATTTAGTAGGCTTGAGTAGCCTACTATTAAATTCAAATTACAGTATATCCATTATTCATTAGCATGAGTTGGGTAGATATATAAAAGCTTACCTTTGCCCCGTTCTCATTTGTAATTCTTGGATCCAGAAATGCCATTGTTTTGTAGTTTGAGCTGTTTGTAAGTATTGTATCAAATTTTGTTTGTAAGTATAATAGTTTAAATGTTGTAATGTATGGTGTGTGTAAGTGTGTGTGTGTGTATATATATAAAATTTATTTTTGTATCTACATCATTTGTTGATTTTTCACATCATTCTCCAATAATTCCTGGGAAACAAAGAGGAATGATTGATAAGAAATAAGTGTAGAAAATTATCAAAAGGAAATAAATAAGATAAAAACACACAGATTATGTTGATACAATAAATAATAATTAACAACATGATATAGTGAATATAGAATTAACAAAATCTGTGTGCTCTTATTTACTTATGGACGAACAGTCCTAAAATATCAATAGTAGTAACTCTGGGATGTTTAAGATAAAATTAAATTTAAAATGCTTTTCATCACTAGCTGCTTAATCTGTCTGCTTTTCATGTTTGGATTAAAATGTTATAAAAATTGTACACGTAAAATTCTAACCTTATATTGGACTTTGTCACCTATAAATTTTGAAGAAAATGGCATAAGGACTAGCCTACCTTATTATTTTATTTACCAATGTTATTACATTAGTGTCATTTGCATTGTAAATAAATTTAAATGAATAAATAAATCACAAACTATTGATTATAAAATATGTGAATAACACTGTAAGCCTGCATTCATATTTTCTATACACATAATTATGCACACTTGCTGTACAAAACTAGAGCAAAGCAAAATACTATTATAAAGAGAACACTGATTTTTTTTGCTTCTGCTGTTCTTTCTAATCACTAATCTAGGCAAGGATTTCCTTCAAATGCATTTTGTAAACATTATGAAACTTTCTATATCGATTTATTTATAAATATAATAGTTTCTTGATCCATTCCAATGTATCAACAAACATTATTTCATTGTTTTGAGCATCCACAAATCAATCATTTATGAAAATAAACAATTTTGTTATTTGTTTACTTAATGACTGGAGTATTTTTGGGTATCAGCAGGTGAAAATGGGTGCCTGACTCCCAAAAGGACTTCAGTCAAAAAAGAAACAAAATATAGTTTATTTTCATAAATGATAAATGTACAAATCAAGGAAATCGTGTGTTATTATAAAATTCTAAACATTATAGAATTCAAACTATTTTTTTAAACCTTCTCACAAAATTTGAAAGCATTTGAACTAATTAGAATTTTGGCTAATAATGCATTCCTCAAACTCTGATCAATAATTATTTTTAATTGGTTAAATAGATTGTAGCAAGTAAAGGTTGACTAGTTTAGCTTGATGATAAAATAGAATAAATTTATGTGAAAGGAGGAATGTTAAACTTACTTTTATATAACGGGTTCATTGAAGGTGATACAAGTAACTACTGTTCTGATTGTTTTTTTGGTTTTAATATTATTCTTTCTCAAACACAAAACGTTTTATGATAAGTGGTTAAAAGTTTGTCATATGAAATATTATTCAGCTGTCAGTCAATCATTGAGGGACACTTCAAATCTTTATATCGCATAGAAATCAATCAAGCATTTATAAACATTTTTAGTCCAGTCACGTGAAAAAAGCCCATTTGGGCAATAATTCAGAACTTGCTAAATTTTTCTTGCAATGATTCTGAAGTATTGGACAACTAAATACGAAAAGTTCTTCTAGCTCCGGAGCTTTTTACAGAGTAGGTACCCCAAAAAAACCACGGATTTTCGGTTTCCTTTTTCAGTTTTCTGCGATTTTCACCAAATCGAGCCAGCAGACAGAAATATCACTCTTGCCTTGTTTGTAAAATAGAATAGCTGCCTTTATTTTTACCTAGGAGGGCGGAGTTAGGGAGCAGCCGGCCCTCTCAACCCTCCAATACAACGCTAAATAATTACTAGATTAAACAAATCAAATTCAGAAAAAATACAATATTACAAACAAGGTAAATTAATATGATTTAAATACGAAAATAATAATAATCAATGGAGAAAAGAAATAACCACGAAACCTAAATTACAATTGAGATATGAATAGAAATTAAAAAATAAAAACTGAAAAATAGTACAATGTAAGAAAAGAAGAAGTAGAAGTAGAAAAGAAGAAGAAGAAGAAGAAAAAGAAGAATAAAAAAAATAAAAACTGAAAAATAATACAATGTAACAAAAGAAGAAGTAGAAGTAGAAAAGAAGAAGAAGAAGAAAAAGAAGAAGAAGAAGAAGAAGAAGAAGAGGAAGAAAGAGAAATAATAAATATTGAATTGGTTTGAGAAAAATAAAAATAAAGAAAAACTGGCCAATGAACCATGTGCTAGCTCCAGCCACCCACACCACCCGTGATCCACCTGAAAACAGACTGTAGATAATAGAATTTAGAATAAAATGTAATTATTCGAAGCTCTCTATTTAAATTTATCTAAAATAAGTCAAATGTTTTGAGAAATAGAATTTAGATAAATTTCCGTTTTTAATCAATTATAACTTCGGATTTCCACAATAATTTAAATCTATGATTCAAAATCCTTCTGGGCGTAGTTTCGTGCTCTACAACCTGATACCAGGTAGACCTTTCTATCTCAAATAGATTTCCAGGTAGGCTACACCCGATAAAAAATTGCTTTTCATTTGTCCAGTGGTTTTCATGAAACCACCTGTTGGTAGTAGTATTACTTGACTGAGACTATAGCGCGGAAAAACGTTATTGTGAAAATTAACTCAACAATATTTAGCGTATAAAAAAGTATTACAGTATCATAAGTTATGATACAACATTTTGAAGGTTTTAGAACGAGCTATAAATTTTATACAGAACATTTTTTGAAATACGAAAGCGTAAACTTTTATTGGACAAAATATAAAATTATGAGGTGTAAATAATTTCTCACTTGTATGGAAATATCTTCATGAACAATAGATATACCGATACCTTCATTCTAATACCACGTATGTACAGAAAATCAAATTTTTCAGGAGGGCCAGAAAACTGATTTTAGCAATTATTATTATAATTTCCCATTTGAAAAGCTACAATTATGGATAATAGTACATTTTTTGAACTTTTTCTCACAAATAAATCTTCAAATGATTATCCTACAAATTTTTAAATCACATACGTGGTATTAGAACTGCAAAACAGATCTGATACGTGTTATTTCCTGCATAGGCTCATACAATAACACTGCATTCATTTATAAAATTCATAATTACAATAATTCTATAAGAGTTGACTTAGGATTTCCATTCAGAAATAAAGTTGAGACAAATAATTATTTGAATAGAAATATATTTTTTACATCTTGACTCAAGAAATCATTATCATTATTAACTTATTACTTTCCTTGCCCTATTACCATAGGTAAGGAAAGTATTGCTTTCCAAAAAAATTAAGGTACCCCTATATTTCTATACGTTTCAAGGTCCCCTGAGTCCAAAAAAGTGGTTTTTGGGTATTGGTCTGTATGTGTGTGTGTGTGTGTATATGAGTGTTTGTGCGTCTGTGTACAAGATATCTCATCTCCCAATCAACGGAATGACTTGAAATTTGGAACTTAAGGTCCTTACACTATAAGGATCCGACACGAACAATTTCGATCAAATGCAATTCAAGATGGCGGCTGTAATGGCGAAAATGTTGTCAAAAACAGGGTCTATCGCGATTTTATCGGAAATGGCTCCAACAATTTTGATAAAATTCATACCTAAAATAGTCATTGATAAGCTATATCAAATACCACAAGACCCACATCTGTAAAAATCTCAGGAGCTCCGCCCCATCTATGCAAAGTTTGATTTTAGACTTCCAATTATCAGGTCTCAGATATAATTTAAAGAATAAAATTCAATTGGAAAAGATTGAGCATGAAAAGCTCTTCAATTAATGTCCAGTAACATTTCCACCTAAAATTGAAAATAAGCTCGAAATTAGAGAAAATAAGATTATTCAATTGCAAACTGTTGGCAATTGTTGATTCTATTAAATCATTCACTATGGAGAGATAGCAGACTTCGTGTGTCTCCAGCGTTATTGTCCTGTCACAAGCTGGTTCAGATCTTAGAAGAGTGGACTTGAGATACGCGGGAACACTAGTGTCAGTTGATCAATTTTCATAATGGCAAGGAAAGTTGTGTGAGTGCACCACACCAGATTTTTTGAAAATTTCAGTGCTCTACTTTTTACTTTTTCTTATTCACTTCTTCTTAAGTTTTTCATTCTCTGTTAGTTTATGTGGAAGATTATTGTAAAAGCTATGAAAGTCAATTGGTATCACGTTTTTCAATTCTTGAAGGTGTTTCCATTTGGAAAGTGGGATAGGAATCGGATCCTCATACAATGCTGGAGCTTCTGCATCATTCCTCACTTTGGAAGGTCTTCTTGGAAAATTTTGATAATCATCATTGAAATTCAATTTATAGAATACAATCCCATTTTGATATTTCAGGCTGACTATATCAACGACAACAGAATCACCTGTTTTTTCCCAACGCCATGTGCTTTCTGATACGTGTTATTTGAATTGGTGATCTTACGTTGGTTGTATTGGAAACCTAGGCAACAGATTCATGTGGGTTTTCTGATACATGATATTCGAAATTGCCTGATACATGCTATTAGAAATTATTCTCAAACAATTCTAATACGTGTTATCGGAAATTGTGAATAACAGCTGAACCGTTCGTTTCTGATACTTGGGATTAGAACCATTGGAAAGAGCGCTGTTCCCAAAACAACGACTCGATTAATTATGAATTGATAAATTGATCATCGATGAGCAGAGAAATAAAATTATTGAAATTTATAATCAATTGTCTATATGCACTAAAAGTTACTAACGTTGGGCAATAAAAACGTACTTCTACAGGAGTATGTAGGTACTGCTGAAAAGATAATAATTTTTATTACAGTATTCTTTTCGTCTTCCTGGAAAGGGTACTGGAGGTATTCTCAAGATAGCCTGTCATTGAAGTTTCTCCAAGCTATCCTCTCCAGTTTTCAGTAACTACCAGAGAAATCAAATTGATCCCGTCCTGAAGAACCAGTAGGCGCGTCTGTTTATCTTTATCAGTGACCTCCTCAGCTCCTCAGCAAGCTTCAGCATCCATGCCAACGCCAGGCGTCAAGAGAAAGATGCAGAAGAGATTTTAGGCTTTCGGTGGCCGCGTCGAGTGGTTTTTTGGTGGGGAGTTGGCAACATTGCCATGAATCTCGGCCGGTTGTGTTGGTGCGTGCGAGCGTCAGCTGTTTTGTGGTGATGGTGGAAGGGAGGGGGCGGACCGCGCAGTGCGGGCAATGCCATGAGAGGATCCAGCAAGTTCAGACTGGCAGTGGTGGAAGTCCCCTATTCTACTCTATCTTTCACTACTGAGTCCCAGCACAGATGTGTGCGTGAGTAGATAGCCAACTGTTGTTGGTAAACATAACCAAACCGCGGTCGTTTCATTGGATATTCCCACGTTTATCAAACTTCTTCCATATTATTGAGTTTATTAGACTAATTTAAACATAACTGAACTGTTTCTCAATAATATTTGACGTCTTTAAGTTCAGGCTAATCGTGTCGTGTGTTAACCTAATTCCAATCCTCCGGTTTCTGGAAGTTGAACCGACGTGGTTTTGTCGTGTCTCGTGTAGTTGTGTTTCTTTTTCGTTTTGACATTTATTTTCCGTTCTGAATAATTCGCGCGTGAATTTCATGAGTTGACTAACTTTGTTCTTCATTTAGTTATTTGATAATAATTCTGTACATTACCTACTGTGTCTTATACTGTGCTTGTTTCTGGAAACTACTGTATCTAGTCTGTGTTTTTGAATTCTTCGGCTACCGATCGGCTCAAAGACTACCCAATTTTCAAAGGTAATTTTCTTTTATTTAACTCATGACATTTTAATATTATTTTTCTTAAATAATTTAGTTTTTAAGGAATGTAACCGATAAGGTGTCATTAATTTAAATGACTGATAAGCAAGCCATAATCAATAGTCATAGTCAATTTTAATTTAATTAATTATATCATAGAGAAACAATAGCATAAGCATAATAACATAGCATACGTAGCATAATAACTTATGCTATTACTTCTCTATGATTATATTCACTTAGGGTATGACTTTTCAACTTTACTTGAGCTACGAAACTGAAGAGCATTGTTTTCAAATGTATTAGCCGATTAAAATCGAGTGTAAAGTGTAATTATTCATTTTGATTTATTCAAGGAAATAAAATAGAAACAGAAAAATTTATCACCAGCAGGTATAAATAATTAATGAAGCCAAATAATGTGTTAGGTAGAACTCATAAATAGTAAATATAATTAAGTGCTTCAATTGAAAGTATTCAAGCTTAAATAAGGTAGGTATAGTAGAAAATAAACAGTGATTTCAATTGAATAGAAAAGAACAAAACATTATGAGGTCAAGATGAGTGGTACGGTACCGATTAGCCTATTTATCTAAAATGAAATTAATTTTTACAAGAAGAACAGTAAATCTTAAAACAATAAGTTATATAAAATTAATTTTTACAAGAAGAACAGTACGGTATTGATTCATTGATAAATAAAAAAATATGTAACTTATATTACCTAATGTTTTTTTTTTCCATCTATCTCACTAAACTGAGTGATGCCCAGTAAGCTTAAAATGATCGATCATTCACTATGAAATTTTTCCTTGTGACATAGTGGCCAATTTTATTGTATTGTGTTAATTAGAATTGAAGGCTACTGTATAACTATGTAATCGCATTCGGACGTATTGAATGTAACTTATTTTATAGTAGCCTTATCACTATTATTAACTACATTATATGCTCACAAGGAGGAGCCTATGAAATTCATTGAAATCAACCTTAGGGTATACCCCAAGACGTCGTCTGATTGGATATTATTATGGTGGGGGAGGGTGCTTCATTGATAGCCACCCTAGATAGGCTATAGTGACTTCCGTAGTTGAATACCTATACAATGCATTACATCCCATGTATTATGTCTCTTACACACGATTTCATAGGATATGTCAGAAGTCACTTACTTCTCACATGGGACTGAGAGGTGATGGGTGTTCTTAAAATCACCAATATTGTCTTTGGTCCAGTACACTCATTAATTAATCATGTAGACGTAGACTACATCACTGGTAGATTGATTGATTGATTGATTGATTGATTGATTGAGTACTTTATTTATGTAGATTACAATATACTGGCTTATACACTTATATACAATAGCTTACAATACAGCAAAATTATAGATGAATTTACATAATATGGACTAAGAAAATAATTATTGAACTGTATATGATATGAAAAAGTAATTTGTAATATAATAACTATAGATATTATATTGTTATGCATCTACATAAATTGGCGGAGCTTTGGACGTATCAATGTCCATTCTTCGGAAAGAATATTAAAAATATCCTCCCCACTAACTCTCTACCAAAAAAAAATCCTCCCCGGCGGGGAATCGAACCCCGGTCTCCCGCGTGACAGGCGGGGATACTGACCACTATACTACCGAGGATAAAGGATTAGACTGTGACAGATGATACACATTTTTAAATAATTTGAAATAATATTAAAATATGTGTTAATATTAAACGTATTCTTATATATTTTTTCAGTTGAAACTCAGAATAACTTATTTAGGCACCTTTTTCTTTAAATATGTTATCTTGATTCGAATATTGCCTTCAAAAGAACAAAGTGCTTTTATTTATCACATACCCGATACCAGAGATGACAGAAAAACAATATAGTTTTCTTTACTCTCTGCCCATCCTAAAGGTGAGCCTTATTATTGGTATCATAATATTTACCAAAAGGTGTACTGATTTTATGAAACATGATGCACTGGCAACCTAAGCTCTCAAGTACTGGAATATCTTAAATTTATACACTGCGTTTAAGTAAAATCACAGCTACCTCTAATAATATTTCTTATCAGAAATCTAATAATAATAAGATTTCTTATCACAGGTGGCTATGGTAAAATCCATTCAATTTGCAATCAGCTAGTTGTTCGTGACTGGATTCATCATCTAGAATTTTAGGACATCGGTTGAACTGAAATAAACTTTAAAAATAGTTTTGAAAGTGTACTGCACTGTGTTATCAGTAGGTGGGTCTCTTTATATGGGCCAAGAAACTGTTAAAAATGTTCACTGGATGTCAATGCTGACAGCTCCTATCGATACTTCACGAGTAGTACGGTAGGCTATGTACGATTTATTTTATTCAGTTCATTCACCCACGTCTCTCGCCACTTACCTCCATGGAATTATTTACTCATTCAGCAAACGCTTTCAATTACCAATGCAAACAGACGCATACCACTGATTTCACTATTCAGTAGATAGAGCATGACAGAGTTTCCAGTTTCCATTGCATTTTCTCGGGTTGTTACAAATTATGATCATTCAATTCCTTCTTCCTTTTTAATTTATCATAGATGACATATATTTTTAGTCTGAATTACTTATTCATTTCAGTTTTCATCCTGTAGGTAGAGTAGAGGGTTTGTGAATACAACTTTACTACTGGTTGAATAATTGGATTAAATGTCCCTCACTCAAGCTCCTGACAAGTTTGAGGTTGGAATCGGAAATAATTTGCACTGTAGAATGTAGGTCATTGTGTTGTATGCAAGGTACCAATTATTGAAAAGTCAACTTTGACCGGGTCATTAGAATTCTGTCTACTTTCTAATCAATAGCCATCCATGGTGGATTCTAATAAAAAACTGAATCCATGGTGGCGTTTCACTATTCACACTACGACTGGGCCTAGTACCATAGAATTTGACACATTAATTTCTTACTTAGATTGTATTTGACTTTATTGTTTTTACATTGTTCACATTTTCACATTACGTATGGTTGTAACTCTCTATTTTTCCTTACTATAAAATGTTATCTACTTACATCGAAATGAAAAATTGACGGTACAGCAGACATTTTTAACTTTTCCTATAAATAATACTATTTTCATGTTTAGTGATTTGAAAATATTGTTAGTAGGTTTATTCAAGCTCATAGCATTTTATATTTTTATGATATATTCAACTCTCCATGAAATTACACCTTTAATTTGACCACTGCATCCTTAGTGATAATTATTACATTTTTACAAAATTTCACCATATTCTATACTAAATACTATAGCCTATGTTTTTGTCTTGGACTTGTTGCTTGATTTACATAGAAACATTCCGCCACCGTATTTACACTTTTTAATTTCAACGAGTTCTGTAGTATTTCTCTTTTCTGTCGATACTAAAAAAGTGCTATACTAAAAAATTTGCCTGTCAAATATTTATCCAATTAGACACTAAGCTGTTCGCCGACTTCTTCTTCTGCTCCTCCTCTACTAATCTTCACATTCTCTTCCCACTTTACACACCTTTCTAAGTTTCTACTCGCAACTTACAGCCAAAGGCCAAACTAGCTATGAAAACGGTACTTTTCTTCCAAGATTGATACATTCCCTCCATGTCTCTTGCTCAGATATAAATATGAAGAAATTATAAATATTCATCAATTTTTTGAAATGTGATATTTATATCGCTCACCGAGAAAAAAAATTAACGCATTGACAATATGACTAGAAAGGCTGCAAATTACTAATAAACAGACATTACAACTTCTATGTTCTATGTAAGGTAAAAATAGAGTAAGCCCCCAGGGCTGAAGAACTGGCTGTAATCAAATTTCAGGATAGGACAATCCTAAGAGAAGATACCAATAAATGACTACAGTTTAGAATACATGCTACTGATAGTTTCAGTAAAGGATTATCATCAAGTCTAAAAAAGAACTCTGCTTCGCTCGTTTAATAATAATTAACATTTTTCATGATGAGTAATTTTAGGATCTGGAATATAATTGACCGAGCGAAGTGAGGTCTAAGAATCTAGTCGACGGTTTGGCATTTCTCTTAATGTTTAAATGTTTATATGTTTATATGTTGCGCATTTACGGCGAAACGCGGTAATAGATTTTCATGAAATTTGACAGGTATGTTCCTTTTTAAATTGCGCGTCGACGTATATACAGTACAAGGTTTTTGGAAATTTTGCATTTCAAGGATAATATAAAAGGAAAAAGGAGCCTCCTTCATACGCCAATATTAGAATATTACCATAAAAATCAGACTATAGAATTATTCATCATAAATCAGCTGTCTAGTGGACTACAATACTACTCGTTCAAAAACATCGAACATCTTGAAAATGTATCTTTCCATCAACGTTGTAGACAGTTGCAGCCAGACCTGATAACAGCGCTCACACTCACATTCCGGGACGACACGTCACGGTACGATAGGACAGAAAGCTCTATGTTTATTTAGGAATTTTTCTAGACATTTTAAATTGATAAATTATTTATTAATTTTCGAGAAAACATAACAACAGGTCAATGTAACTTACTGAGCGCGAGGTTTACTGTTCACAGAACTACTAGTATTATGAATTACATTCTCCGAAAAATAAAATAAATGATGATTTTTTCAATGTTTTGAGAGACACATATTGTGAAGAAACAATCAAATTAGCTAAAAATGCATAGGATATCATATGTTTGAACAGGCTGTTCAAGTTTTCAATTTTGAACAGTGGATTAAACTGCACAATAATATAGATTATAGAGCCTTGGGTATTGAATATATCCGTATAAAATGACGTCATTGTCATTGCTATAATAGTTGAAGGATGCTGTACACACTACATACACATGCAGTGCATGGCACACATGTGGTGCTGTTCTGTGTTGGCTGTACAAATATAACAGCGCTTTGAATGTTCATTTGGATTCTGTGCTCATCCATAGAGAAAAGATAGCATAATGCCATATTTTTTCTATGGTTCATCAATGTGCTCATATTTTTATGTGAAGAACAATTATTGTCTCGCTGACTTTTTTATTTTTCGATGGGTCAACCCAGTGACGCACCGAGGACTTGAACGGTTTAATACCTCCCAAACCCTTGCGCTTTCTTATTCTTATTTGATAAGTTTCGTTTGCAGGAGTTTCTGTTACACTATAATACTCCCGGTTTTTTCCATTAATTGAAAACTTGTTGAGGGGTTAATTGAAATACTAAAACAATATTTGATTATAGAGTTGAAGAAGAAGAAGCAGAAGAAATCTAGAAGATGAGCTTCGAGAGCCATATTGGAAACTCTGGCCTTCATACTTTTATCTCCTTCAGTTTTACTGTTGTGTGAACAGTTAAAGCGTGGGAAAATGAAGATGCCGTCACTGATAAAAATATTTTAATCTTACGCGTTGATTGTTTACAACATAGCGTGGCTTTATTTTCAATTTTTATTCTATTCTTTTTAATTTCTCTCTTGTTTTAGCTCACAATTTCAAGAATTACTATTCCACTTATTGGTGCTGCAGCTAATCTTGATGATTTTCCTGGCATTATTAATGTTTCGTACCAGTCTGAATGTCAGGAATTGTAGCTGTGTCTTACACTGAGCACCATACCACGGAGTAAATAACACTTCATTGTTATGTATTCTGTGACCATACTCAATTCCAACTTTATCCCACTATGGGTATTAATCCCATTGAATTTCCATTTATTCACTCATTTCTATTTCACTCATTTTTCTATTTCATTGCAATTTATATCAATCTTCGGTAACTGGCTTGTTCGCCTCCTGAATTTTCATATTCCTCTCCTATCAATTGTATCTGTTTCCTTTGCAATACATTCCCATTCCTTGCATGATAATCGTACTTTTTCTATAATTTCCTTTCAACTAATGGTGTTTCTTCTATCTCACACCAAACACCAGTTATTTATAAAATCACTTCACATATATGGGCTACTTTATTTAAATTAATACAATTTTAATTTTAAAATGACCAATGGTCGAAACTAGTCGTTATTTTAAGGTTTTTATTAAAAGGGTACTACAAGTTTTTATATTGTTTTTATTAATTCAATTTTATTTCTATCACACTTTATATTGTGATGATTCCCATTATTTCACTTCATTATTTCTATTTTACTCATTACTACAATGGTCTATTATTGTCTAGTTCGCCTCCTGAATTACCATACTCCTCTTCCATCAATTGTATCCTATCCCCTGTGTAATAGAATGTATTGTCTGTGCAATAGCTCAATCTCCTGTGCTAACTGAATTAAAATCATAGTCAGTGCTCACCCAATGCACTTTATCGGTCTACAGTCAGTGTACACTTTTATTTCTATAAGTGGAGTTTCATGCACGCGAATCTACGACGGCTGCTTGCGGTTGGAAGCACATAGAGTGGCGAATTCAAGGGCAGAGTGCCGGCACTGCTGCGACGTTAATGAAAACGCGTCTAGCATGACGCAGCGTGGCGGCTGTCAAACACCGCTCTGCCAGCAGACCGTGTAACGGCTTGCCTGCAACCGACGACGCTTTTTTCAACGATCATTGTTTCTTATTAGTTGGAGAGGTCGGCTTCTCTATGGAGTGGCTTGCTGCCTGGCAGCCTGGGTGAAGGGGATTTGCACGTATATTATGCTGGGTTCCGGCTTCCTTTTGAGTTCAATATGTCTGGAGGGTTTAAATGTTTTACAGGTGCACACGTTTTATGGCTGTTTAGTCTGGAGCAGTGTGACACGAGGTTTTCTGCTCACAATAACTTGTACACTTCAAGTGTAGAGTCACTGTAATTGGCAGAGTCCACTTCAAGTGTACTAGGGTAGTGTTCCTCGCGTTTATATGTACCATTTTTTTATTTTCCTCAAATCATCTATTTAGATCGTTCAGGGTTACACAACTCCTAGGAAAGTATCACAGTCTAAAGCCCAAAACGGTCCCAATACCAATTTATACAAGATTCAATCAATCCGAATTATTAAATAAAAATACTAAGAAATTGTCAAAAACCACAGATTTATTGATGGAACTCATGATGGAACTTTATGATGGAAACTCAGCTAACTCTGAGAGATTGACAATGGTGTAACAACCGAAACCGGTCTTTCTAAGTATCAATTTTTATTAAATATGAATAATTACCACAATATCAACTTCTTAACTACACATAAAGTGACATTCAGAATTGCACAACTTCTAGAAAAGTACCACAGGCTAAAGCCCAAAACTGTTCAAATTCCAATGTATACAACAGTCCAAATGTTACTAAATTTATTAGGCCTGTATTGGATTGAGCATAAGCTCCAACTGAAGCAGTCTTTGAAAATGTGGCATAGAGGAATGAAGAAATATCATGTTATTTTGGGTATAAAGGTTGTCCCAATTTGATAGGCTGTAAGGATGGCTTTGATACTGTATATGGAAGAATTAATACGATAAGAATGAAAAGGAATTGGATTTTGTCTTATTCAATCAATGAAACATGAATCATAGAAACAAGATCAATACATAAAATACAAATATCTTATCTCACTACACTACAATATTTATTCATATGTAAAAAAAATTATTATCAACGTGTGTTGCTCAATATTGTACATTATTCTCTTCCCTAATTCTTCACTACATATACCTTTGACCTGTGAACCAAACATTGGAATCAATCAATCAATATTACGTCTTAAAAAAGACGAAGAAGGAAATTCTTGTCTTTTTTGTGGTTTTGTACAAATTTTGAGCGTAATTCAAATAGTATATTATTCGTTTATTCCATCACTTGTTTAGCTTCGTTATTTTTGCATATCAGGTTGAGTTCAAGTTCAATTGTTGATAATAAACAAAGATTTCGGTTTTTGACTCGTGAAATTCAATCAAAGTACAGTGAACTGGTGAATTTTATTGTCCACTGTGAACGACACCCTAGAGGAGAAACTGATGGCCAAACCCAAAACCTGTTATTAAAAATGTTACTCTCCCTGTTAGAATATTAATAGCTTCACTTCATTGTCGTTTTGTAGACACGTTTTTTTAGTTGACCTGTCACTTTGTTTAGTCAACTTGACAGAAATTTGATACCCGGTTATGAATAGTGTAGGCCTGTAGGCAATGCTGAGCTGAAGCGGATTCGTCCCTGGTCGCGCTCTATGGCTTCCCGGATTCAACAGCTTTCAACAGAAACGATGTTTCTGAAGGATGATTCTCAGTTGAAAATTGAAGTTGGTCTTTATATTCCGACAAAAATTAGAATGTACTTTCTTTTAGATTAGCGATTAATTCAGAAATGTTACACGTTTGCAATAGGATGAATTGTATTCTTTATTCTACTCGTGATTTTAAATTCAAAATTTATCCTTGAGAGTCCAATTTGTCCACAGATCATTTCTGCTCCACAAAACAGAATTAGAATGCTTCAGACAACCTACATCGATATCTCATAACTCAACTATCATTGAAAAATGAAGTACCAAGTAAAATTATTTTATTAAATAACTCCAAGATCAAGGCAAATGATATAAAAATAATTCAATTATAACTTGCCCACCTAACTTTGCCTTCCCCTCTCAAATGATAATAAAGTTACAGGTAGGAGTCTATTACAAAGCATTGCTCATAGTGAGTAATATTTTTTTATTACGGTATCTGGTTTATTCAGCCTTCAACTATGACTTGTGGCTCACATTATGGAGCTCCACCCTCATTCACTGGAGTAATGTTAGATACCAAATGAACCCACAACCTTCACTCTTGTGATTACTTAACTTATCATCTGATTTTATTAATTGACCGAGCGAAGTGAGGTCTAAGATTCAAGTCTACGGTTTGGCATTTCTCTTAATGTTTATATGTTGCGCATTTACGGTGAAACGCGGTAATAGATTTCCATGAAATTTGACAGGTATGTTCCTTTTTTAATTGCGCGTCGACGTACTTTATATACAAGGTTTTTGGAAATTTTGCATTTCAAGGATAATATAAAAGGAAAAAGGAGCCTCCTTCATACGCCAATATTAGAGTAAAAATCAGACTAAAGAATTATTCATCATAAATCAGCTGAGAAGTGATTACACAGATGTGTAGAGAAGCCAGTCTATTGCTGTATTTCCATAAGGTCTATAGTTTCAATCAGGTACTTGTGGATGAGAATACTGAGTGAGGTCTACTGATCACAGAACTACTAGTGTATGGTGAATGTAGTATAATAAAGTGAAATTATCCCTTACAACTATGTTAATAGCCATCGAAAATATGGAGAAATGCATAAAAACAAGTTTGTGAAATGTGTATTATAAATCATTTCTAGATGATACTAGTAGTTCTGTGAACAGTAGACCTCACGTAGTATTCTCATCCACAAGTACCTGATTGAAACTATAGACCTTATGGAAATACATCAATAGACTGGCTTCTCCACACATCTGTGTAATCACTTATCAGCTGATTTATGATGAATAATTCTATAGTCTGATTTTTACTCTAATATTGGCGTATTAAGGAGGCTCCTTTTTCCTTTTTTATTATCCTTGAAATGCAAAATTTCCAAAAACCTTGTATATACATCAACGCGCAATTAAAAAAGGAACATACCTGTTAAATTTCATGAGAATCTATTACCGCGTTTCGCCGTAAATGCGCAACATATAAACATTTAAACATTAAGAGAAATGCCAAACCGTCAACTTGAATCTTAGACTTCACTTCGCTCGGCCAACTACAAAATAGAAAGAATGGAAAACTAACAACATATTGATAAAATATTGAGTTCAGTTGTGTGGGAGGACTTAGCATTCTCTCTGCCTCACAGCCAATCTCCCAATATATTTGGCAGTAGGGTAGTTGATAGTTTTGTAATAATTTGTTATGGCTACTACGGTGATCAATAATATACGTAAGATGAACTACACTATGATAAAATTGAAGAAAACCTTTATGAAGAAGTGCATTACGAATAATAAAAGTTATTATTAGAATTAATGTAAAGTTTTTTTGATGTTCATTATCATTTTTAAAATGCAAATAAAACTAATTAATAGAAATTTGAAATTTTGGCTTCAAGAAAGGTTACAGGAGTCATGAAATCATTCACTGATTCCAAACCATCAGAAGTGATCATGAGGTAGGTGATTGAAATCAATGCTGATGGTGTCAAAAAGCTTTCACTTAATGGAAAAACCCGAGAGCAAGCAACTCATCTGAATTATTAGATAAGAAACTTATCTCAGTATAATTACATAGAATTACTAGTACCCTTTTTCATCTCATTTTAGTAGTTCTATGTAATTAAAGTTAAAAGTAGCCTTATCTCAATGTATACAGTTCGATATTATTATGAAAATTAACAAAGCACAAGGAGATGGGTGTAACCAGTAACCACTTGTACAATCTCTCCTCAATTTTATCTCGTTTACTGAGTTATTATTTCCGATTCAGATTTTTAGATTCATTGAAAACCAAAATCAGCAATTTTAATCACAACGAATTAGACACGAAGGCCTACCTCAAGCACAACAATTACTTTAAACTGTTCATGATGGAGGATAGATAGTTAGATAGGATTTTACGAACGATAAAGACCTCATTCCAGAAACGGAAGGTTGCAATTAATTAATAAAATAATTACAAAGCACACGAAAGCTGGACAGGTTTGTGTGGAGCTCTCTTTTCATTTAGCGTAGGTGTTAATTAAGACCGATTCTTCTTCTTCTTCTCCGGTCTCCTTTTTCTTCTTTCCTTTCCTCTTCTCTTTCTTTTTCTTCCTGCCAACCAGCTGGAGTCTTGAAACCTAATTTCTCTGGTTGAAGGTCACGCAGCTTACTTATAATTACTGAATTATCACTATATAGTTTTAGATGTAGAGTCCAAATAGAATAGACAGAGGCTTGCATGAGTCTGCTTTTTATTCCTTCTCATCTATTGAACATTGAATATTGAATTGAAAGAACGGAGGAGAGAGAAGACGAAGATTCCTAATCATTTTCAGGTTGAGGTTGATAACAATTAGATGAGGAAGGAGGATGCATGGAAAGGATAAATGTGAAGATTAGAAGAAAGTTCACCTTCGATTTTGTTCATCTACTTATCGTTGATGGTGTAATTCAAAAGCTGAGCTCACAGTTGGATCTACAGCTTTCTATTCTCCTGAACATCGCCTTAGCTTTTAAGACTATTTTATTGATGACTGTAATTACTTAATCGAGTTAGGATAGAGTTGATGATATTAATGGAAGACGAGAGTGAAAGAGAATATGTGAAGAAGTGATGGAGAATGAGACGAAAGTAATGAGTAGAAGAGAGAGTTGAGATGATTTAGAAAATATATTGAGTTGTGATTAACGCTGTGGAAATATCATTTGCCCACATTTCGGAATTCTACAAAATCGACATAGCTCATTAACCTTTCTCATAACATAATACATTATGTATTGCCATCAAAAAATCCAAACCGTCTAAATTTTCAAACCAAGAAATTCTATGTAGTCATATTCACAAATTCTAACGTCAATGAACTTGCATTTTCATTTACAATTCCAAGTAAGACAGCATGATATGTTGAACTGACTTCTAGTAATCTTACACCCGTAAATGCTTGTTTGCATGAACCAATGTCTCAATGTCTAGATAACAAAATTTACAGCTTCTCGTCTTACAGAGTTTTGCGTCAGTCTCTTGGAAACTGAAACTACAGTTATTACTTTTTAGATATATAAATGCTTGCTGATAAGAAATTTTTTCATAATGTTGGTCGATTTTTTGTCCAATAAAACCATAAGTTTTGAAAATTCCATCTAGAAACTTTATTTAGCAATTGAGGAAGTTTTTACCTTAATAATTCTATAGTATATTTTATGTAAGTTCCGACTTTCTTTAAAACGTGTGAGATTGGGAGTACAATGTTTACCAAGTCGGAAGTCACATCAATACATACAAATACATATTTTTGACAATTTCTTAGTCTTTTTCATTCAATATCAATACATAATATTTGATATCACAATATGTCATCAATATTAGAGTATTATAGTAGCCTTAGCCTACTGATTCATTGGTGGAACTATGCCTGAGCTAGTCAGAAGGTGGAAAGTTCTTTGAACTTTGAATACTATCTTCTGAACGAGACCCATTCAAAATTTTCAGTCGTGAATACGTGAATAGTATTGATAGGCAAAGGATGAGAGTATGAGTGGGTAGGGTCAGGTCCCTCACCTTCCAAGTTCACAGGTATTCCGATGCCAAATTCAAATGCCAACTCAACAACTGCCTACCTCGCGCTACCTGCCAGCTATGGTTTTTTACCATTTACCGTTAACTCAGCTCTTCTGCTCCTTCTTCCTCCTTCTTAATATTCTTCATTCTTCTTCTTTTTTATCTTATTCTTTCTCTCCCTCCTACTCTTTCTCCTACTTCTTCTTCTCTATCTTCTTCTCCGCTTGTTTCACTTTTTTCTCTATGCTCTTGAATTTCAATTTGCAACTTGTTCACCTTCTTTGTCTTATTTTCTTCTCCACCGGTCCTCCTTGTTTATAATTCCTTTTCAAATCTTATTATTTAGTTTACCTCCTTATCTTCATTTTTCCGTTCGCCAAATCTTTTTTGTAATTCCCACTTCTATAAATTCTCATTTTCTCTCAATTTCCTTCCTTCTATTTCTTCTTTGCATTCCATTCTGTTCTCATTCACTGTTTTATAACTGTGTGTCTACGCCCATCCATTCATCTCGTTCACCTCTTTCACTGTCTCTCCAAGCTTCATCCATTCTCTCTTATATTTATCTCTCTCTCTATCTCTTTCCCATTTCAACCTTGATCAATACAGCGGCCGTTATAATTTTATATTCCAGTCACGTGGTTTTGTGTCTGAAATAAAAATAAACATTCATTAACTAAGCAGTGGACCACCAGGGAGATCATGAATTTTATAGGCTGTAATGTGATTTTATATAAAGTTATTTGGGAAGAAAATCGTGTGTAGTTTTCTGATTCAACTCAATAAGACTAAGTACAGTTACTTCATGCTCCATACTAAAGTATCATACTCATCTATAGATAACTCAAGTATGCTAACTCATTTGAAGAATAAATATGGGCAGATAAGCTGAATACATGTGTCGATTAAATTCATGTCGTAAGACACTAATGACTTGGGAAATTATGTCATAGACTTCATAGACGTCAATGGGTCTTACTTTCGTTAGTATTTTTGTCAATTTATTTTGAATTTTGAAATTCGTCAAACAGAAGAAAAATGGGTAGGGATAAAAAGCGAAAATACCGTTAAATATAGTAAAAATACTTGTATTATTTGTCTCTGGTAATGATTTATCCATATGAACCATGATGAATTTATTCTCAACAAACTTGAAAGAGTCCTCTTGTTTGATTTATTATTTCATTTTATTCTATCTTTCTCGTTTTGTGAAATTTTAATTCTATTGTATCGGTATGAATGAATGTATTCGGGCCTGTAGTCAATGGATGTATAGTGGTGAAATACTGAATTAATTGATGAATCACGGAATAAAATATTCTTATCACTAGCAACCACATAGTGCAAATTTTACATTATACACTTTATTTATATTATGGCCACTGGTCAGCACAACAGAAAGCGTTTTCAGGTTTTTATCGGCATTTTTGACAAATCAGCGTAAAATAAGCATGTCATAGACCTCGAAATGCGACACTTTTGAATGGGAACAGAGGAAGTTGCAGCTATGCTAATGATGGGGTACATAGTGTCAGATTTCCGGCTGAAGGAAGAGATCACTCATGATGGCAATGAGTGACTAATGACCGCACTCTAGTGGTGGATACCGGAAACACATCTTCGTTCACTGAACCTCGTGTCAGCTGTGCCGTGTTGTGTTGACAGCTGTGTCCTTGCTCGATCTAGGTTACTACTGTCTACTGTACTGGCATTTTCCTCACATCGGAATTATCTCTAGTCTCGGTTCACCAGTGGAATTCTGGCATTGGATTCAGGGGTGTTCTTCTGCTGCATGCAAGTTATTTTACCCATTGAAGTAAAGAAATGATGCTATTTTCTTCAACAATGTATTTTTTTGGAGTGATCCGTGGTCTAGTGGATAGAGAGCTTGCGTAGCAGCATAGAGATCCCGGGTTCGAACCCTCTCACAACCAAAAGTTTTTTAACCAGATCACTCCCGTGTTATCGGATGGGCACGTTAATTGTCTGTCCCGGCTGAAGTATGACAGTCGTAAGGCCCATTGACGGCTCAAATTATATATTCAGGCGGTGGGACCTTCCCGCAAGGGACTCCCCACCAACAAAAGCCATACGAATTTACTTTTTTTTGAAGAAAATTAATATACCATTGAAATATTATAGAAATAATATATACAGTATTGAAGGAAAGATCATTCATTACGATTTATGTAGACTACTATTATTATGATCACCAATATGAGAAGAATTACTTCATTATGTCTTGAGTTGTAGTTTTTTGGCTTCATCATTATCAATATCAAAATCAGCTGTGTACCACTGCTCTCATGGGCTAATATCTTCCTGATGAAAAGAAAAGTTGCATTTCAGTATGTTGCATTTTGCGGATTGTTCATATATTATTTCAGTAGATTAAAACAATATAAACTTAACAATATCATTACAATACCATTATACAATGTAATTTTAATAAAAAACTTAAACTGTAAGTTTACGTTACAGTAAACTTACTGTAACGTAAGTTTTTTACTCTTTGGTTCCTATAGATCACTCTATAGTTTATTCACTTGGCTTGCAGATGGTATTGTTTTAATAGAAACCTTTAGTTACAGTGACTATAATGCAGTGATTTTATTATAGTATCTGTACCTTCAGTGTGTTGAAATGTCACACCGACCTCAATAATTAAGAAAAGGAAAGCTTCACAATGTTGAAAAACATTTATGCTACTCGGAAAAATGAACTGATTGTTCTCTTGAATGGTGGAGTTGGGTCTCAAAGCCTTTGCCCTGTGGCCACCAAAGGTCTTATACTGTGTGGCCCTGCTTTGAAATGTTGAAAATTTCACATTACTTGGTATGAATTGGTTATCCAAATATCGATGCGTTTTGATACATAAAATCTTTTCTTGAGATTTGTTTTTCTTTTTCCTTAACAACGGAATAAAATACAAGAGTCGTTCTCGCTAAAGAGAAAGACTGTGACTTGAAGAATACAAATAGAGGCGTGAATGAAAAAGAACGGAATGATTACATTGAAAATATGGAAAATAAAATATGGTTATCATTTTGCATTCACATGACTATTGAGGCTGTGAAATGTTGTTGGTGTGGCTGACTGTACCGGATCACAGCTTAAATAGAGAAATCTATTCCTATTCAATTTCCTTTCCCAACATTCGCTAGAAAAAATGCATCTGCAACTCGTCCAAATCTATAGATCTCAAAAACACATTTGACTTTCACTCTGCTCAGCAAACTTAAAAAAATATCGACTCATTTTACTTTTGATTCCATTCGGCGCTTCTAAATTCAAGGTAGAACTTTCTACCAAATGTTTTTGTTGATTTTTCCCAAGATTAGTTTCACAGGGTTCATTTCAGATCTTAGATTACACGCCTTATATTTTGAATATCTTTATTGAATTATTAATGGTTTTTTATCCTATCATAGTGACTATCAAGGAAAATTGAAAATCAAATTAGGTATTTGTGAATTCTAACAATGCATATCTTCAGTTTGGAACATCCAATATAAATATGTTCAAACTTAGAAAATAGCGTGATTCTACTACAAAGTCAGAATCATAGTCTTTGTACTCGTAGTTATCCATGGTGATACCGTCTTGTTAATTGTGGTACTTTTGTGGAACTTTTTCAACCATCTGTGTTATCTTAACATCCATTTTCAACAAAACCATGTATTAGTCGAAATTGCCATTAAGAGAACAGGTTCCTGTAGTAGTTTTTCTATGTTGATTGTCATTAAAACTAGTCTCAGAGTCTAACCATTAATTTTCATTTCACTATAAATCTTACACTAAAAAACTATAAAACTTCAGTTCATCCATTGATGGCCCAAGTAGTTCTCAAATTATGAGAGCAGTAAAAATTATATAGTTTGCGTACCCTATCACAAATTGATTTTAAACTAGTTCAAAAGGCTTCCTTCTCTTCAGCCTTTTGGTAAGATCTTCGTTCTGTAGTAGTTGATGGAGTCTCGACTCATGCCGCATGACAAATCGACTTATCTCACTGGACACAAATGGAATGCGTTGATCTCTATGCAAGTCATTGTTATTATTTTAAATAAGTAGATATTGTTTGTTTTTTCATATTGTTTGTAATATTTTTTTCTTTACCATATTATTTGTATTTTTTTGTATTGTTATCTTGTAATAGAGAGTTGAGTGTACGAGAGGGCCGACTGCGCCCTAACTTCGCTCTCTACGAAAATAAAGGCAGTAATTCAATTCAATTCAAGTCATAGTTTATGATGTAGCAAGCAGCGTTGACACCTGTAGTAGTGTTGTTGTGTTGCCTCCTATTTATTACAATTGATTCAACTAAGAAGTATTTGCAGGCTGACTTGGTCTAAGGAGGTGGTAAGGAGCGTTACAAACTTTGGTTTGTTTTGATTTTGATTTTTAATGGTGTTGTGTCTAATTACTTTCCGGTTCGTTATGGGGTACCTCAAGGTTCAATATTGGGCCCAACTTTGTTTATTATATATGTGAATGACATGCCTAGAGTAATTGAACCCTCAGCCAAAGGATATTTGTTTGCTATGCAAATACTCAGAAAACTTTCTATTACATTTCTCTGTAAGTTTTCAATGCATTGCCTGAGAATATAAAAAAATTACCATTAAAAATATTATATTCACTAATAGAGTTAAACGATTTCTGTTGACGAATCCAATTTATGAAATAGAAGAGTTCTATGACGTAGTTGACAATATGCTTGATTAGCAACTAGGTATCCTTATGAGTGAACTAGTCAATATGATTATGTCTTATGAGTGTGTTTTACTTATATTGTTGTGAAAATAAGTATATTTTTATGTTTTATAATCTATTGTAATGACTTCTTGCTTGTAATATTATGATTCAATCTATCATTGACACTTGTAATGCAATTGATGTTCTCAATTAGCTGCTGCAATAAAATATTTTGACTTTTGACTTTGGTCTGCTGGCACCACCGTGTTCAGTGGGTTCGAATCCCGCCGATGGCATGGACGTTTCATTATCTTATGAATTCACCAATGTACTTTCCATCAACCAGGCACAAGCAAACAGCTCATGTGAGCATCATCCGCAATAAAAAATAGAAAAAAATCGTGCAGAATTTTAGTTACGGTATCCCAATAAAAATCATTATGTTTGCAATGATGTCTACATAGACCACACCTGCAAATTACTTGTTTGTTCGTATCCTCAATGTATTACTGAATGAACGAAAATTGTTTCACAAAAATTTTTACCAATACATGGATTATTATCAGTATGCATATTCAGTGGAGGAGTTCAATGAATATTACAAACCTCAAGTTAGAGATTTCAGAGGATAGCACACATTTTCTTGTGGTATAAATTTGACAAATCGATATACCCCTTTTGTAGGAGGTCAGTGGGTGAAATGAAATTAATAAATAGATATGCATACTTCAAATCATGCCAATTCATACGTTATACTAGGATACAAGTAGAGATTGCGCATGAAATCGGTTGGCTGGCACAGAGATTCCAGCGATCACTTTCTTCTCCAAGCTTAGCCATATCCATGCTTCGAGTGTATTTATGTTGGCCAGATAATGTTATCATCGCTATTCGCATGCGTGCCACTTTGGGCTGGCGGAGAGTGTAGCCGACTACTTGTGAAGCCTGCTGGAGCAAAGAAGTTGTGATAATATTGGCTGGAGAGCCGTAAGGTGTTGTTGGAAAGCGAGGACCACTCCAGTGCATGTTGCTAGTCCGCGTTCCAGAGCTCCAGCTCCAGCTCCAGCCTCCAGCGCCCAGCAACAGGTGAAAGTAGCTGTCATTTCTCCAGCGCCTCCTGGGTCAAACGTCTCCAGCTGTATTTATGATCCATGAGCACACTTGTGCTGTAACTCATATGAACCCAACACACAAAATTTGTTGATAGTTTTGTTTCGATGCTAGTTTTGTACGACTAGGTTTTAAATTCTCAATTCCAGAGTGGAAACAATCAATAATATTGTATAATCAATAAAAAAAAATGTTCTCATTAGAAGGATCTCGATAGTTCTTGTAAGATGTGTATCAAACAGATTTTATTCATTAAAAATGTTCTATAAGCATACTTCTTTTGGTAGAAGTACACTGTCATCAGTATGAAGGTTTTCCTCAAATTGATAATATCTAGAGGGATTAAAATATATGTAAACTGTTTCTATTGAAATTGTATTTTTAAACAAATGAATTTCAATTGAAGGAGAAGAACCACACATCGACAGTTTTTCCTTAACTGAGCTTAAGCTCTGTTGATCTGATGTGTGCCGAATTCGAGATTGACATAAAGATAACGAATTGGGCATTTGAAATAGGATTTATTCATATGAATCATAGATTACGTGCATTGATTTTGCATAGTGCACAATATCTGAAAAATATATATTATATCAGACTTGTGATGTGATGATCTTTATTATTGCGAGACCCAATTTAAAGCTTCTTGTGTTATCTGACTTTATGTCACCAACTCAAATGAAGTCGATCAAGTCTTGTTCCAGTTCAATACTACAATATTCTAGCTAGAGTATGATTATAAATTTTGTCAAATTGTTAATTGAACTTGACGTAAATATTGTGTTTTGTGGGTGATTCTAGTGATCGAGAGAAATAAAGTAGTATGTTACCCATTGATACCGGATGTGGACGCCTTCCATTCATCATAATTTATTATTCGATCAGTATTGACCTTGACTCTGCTGACCTTTGTAGAGGTCATGCTTTCCAATCAGTAGGCATACAATAGAGCAGTAGAGAGTAGAGTACCCAGGCCAAGCACCGAATGTCAGAATGCATCGCGTGGGTGTGTCTGTTGTACCTTGACCATCAAAATTGGACATTTTATTTCTATTGATTTTAAAGTTTGGACTTCAGATACAACCATCTTATATTCTATTCAATTATCGAACTTTAATAGAGATCTTCCCATAAAAAAGATAAGGCTGAAAAGTACTTTCTCTCTCAATTTGAGCTCTTCTGGCGTTGGATCTCATAGAATATGGATCGAGGCTTTTTAAAATATTCTGTATGGAATAAAAAATTACCTCATTTATTTCACTAACCCTGAACGAAAGTAGAAGGTGTAATTATTGATTTTTTTAATCCATGGAAGAAAGCAAAACGTCTGTACAGTGGAACCTAGAGTATTTTCACTTCACTAACATATTTCTGTAGAAGAACTATCACTTTTGAAATTTCTATATTCAGTCGTACTCTATATCCATCCTATAGTTGAATTCTATATTCATTGTTATCAGTCGAGCATGAAAAATAATTTTTCTTCATAAAATAAGCATATTTTTACAATGATTACCGTACATTGTGTTCGCATCAATCTATGTAATAATAATAAATAATATCGAGTGACCTGGCTGGCTCAGGTCTGGCGTCAGAGTTTTCAGGTCGCAAGTGATCAATTTCAGGGCCTCTGACATGACCTAAGGACCGCTTTTTAGGCAGCCAGGACTGACGGCTTAACGTATCCATCCGAAACACAGATGTAATTGCACAGATTCAAGACTTATGGTAATAGATAGGAGAAATCAACAATTTAAAGAGAAATTTCAGATTTATCATAACAGTTAATGCAGCTTCTGTTGATCGAATATCAGCTACATTGTAAGCTCAAGTCCAATCGGATAGAATTGCGTCATACATTCATTCTTGCATAGCTTGTGAGTGTACACTGAATAATAGACACTGTTATGAAAAGAATTTGAATTGAGTCTGCCAATAGAATTAGGTGAGGCCGTGATCTCATTCTACAGGTTCACATACACACTAACACAGTACAATTGAATGTATCATGTATGCACAGAGCACAGTACGCCTATATATAAGTTTATTCAATCTACCATTCCACATTCGCGATTTGAAGAGGACATAAATGTGCAACCTCTTGAACAATCATGTTTATCTATTAACAATATCCGAAATGAATTTTGTGTTTACAACTTGTTAGATAGAGATGCTAGTAGTACTAGTTCAGATTTGATGAACATAGTTCATCATGGGTGCATAATATTAACTAAGAAAATAGATTTTTATGTTATTTGCCAACAATGCACAGAGCTTATGAAACTTCACAAATTTTAATTTAAAAAACATCATTCTTTAGTCTTGTCAAAATTGGAAAATATAAAGGGTATTTTAAAGACTATAATCCATCCTCAATGGATGGATTTGATTCCAAATGAATCAAATTTCAAGGGATATAACTTTGGTGTGATGATGCGTCCGTCACCCAAATTGAGAAACTCATCTTCATTATAAAGTTCAATTATTGTATTATAGGATATTTTATTGGGTATCATAATAGCTTTGATTCCATAATCTGACATGAATATTATTGAAAATTGAATAATTTTTACTTTCCTTGCCCTATTACTATAGGTAAGGAAAGTATTGCTTTCCAAAAAAAATTTACTTTCCTTGCCCTATTACCAAAGGTAAGGAAAATATTGCTTTCCAAAAAAAATTAAGGTAACCTAATTTCATGTTTTCTATACGTTTCATTACTTTCCTTGCCCTATTACCATAGGTAAGGAAAGTATTGCTTTCCAAAATATTTAAGGTACCCAAATTTCATGTTTTCTATACGTTTCAAGGTCCCCTGAGTCCAAAAAACATGATTTGTGGATGTGTGTGTGTGTGTGTGTGTGTGTGTGTCTGTGTCTGTGTCTGTGAACACGATAACTCCATTCCTAATTAACCGATTGACTTGAAATTTTAAACTTAAGGTCCTTATACCATGAGGATCCGACATTAAGAAATTCAATAAAATTCAATTCAAAATGGCGGAAAAAATGGCGGATAATGGCTAAAAAACCATATTTTTCACGGTTTTCTCGAAAACGGCTCTAAGGATTTTCTTCAAATTTGTACCCTAGATAGCTATTTATAAGCCCTATCAACTGACATGAGTCTCATTTCTGGGAAAATTGCAGGAGCTCCGTAATATTCCTGAGAAGAATGAATTTTGTTAAATTTCTATCACGACTTTCTCAAAAATGACCTGACCGATTTTTTTCAAATTCATACCCTGTATAGTTATTTATCAGCTCTATTAACTGGCATTAGTCTCCTCCCTGGGAAACTAACAGGGGGTCCACCCCATCCCTGAGAAATTTACTTTGTAACCTCCTTCTCGTGCGTGAGGTAGGTAGGTAGGTAGAGCAGTTTATTCAAAAGAACACATGTCGATATTTTATTTGTAGAACAGCTGTTTTGACAACTTTTTAAAAATCCTCAAATTTCATAATTCAAACAAAGGAAAATGTACTCTGAAAACAATAACAATAGTATAATCATAGTTTTAATTATTTAGCCGCCAATCGGCATAATGTTATTCCCCGAAATTATCCTCTTTTAAGAATGAGGCTTATAGATCAATGAGCAAGGAAAGTTGTGTGTGTACCACACCAGATTTTTTACAATATTTCAATCGTACGGTAAATATAATATTAGGTAGATACGATAACTGAATCTTCTGTTTTGCAAAGCTCCTTCACATCTGAAGGAATCCAATTATTATGAATTCAATCCAATCATGTTTTTAATTCTATCCATGTTTTTAATATTAATTCGATTGTAACAAAAATATAATACATGTTATATCAGTTTGAGTTTGATCAAATAATTGGTTAGTTCAATCTAAACTTAGAAGCCACAACCCCATCTCAAAGAAACAAGTCATAGTGTATATTTCCATAACTGATATGCTTTCAAGCATATGGTAATATACACAGCATGAATGTTCTGTGTAATTTAGCTTCTCGATTTCTACTGGGTAATCAAGTTTGTGATCTTTATGAACCAGTGCTCACATCACGAATATGTAATGTGTGATTAGAATTAGTTTTTTACGCTCTCCATACTCTTTCTTATTATCCATCACTTTCTCACTCTCCATTTTTGAATTGAATGCCTTGATTGATCTATATCTACAAAGAACACGTTTGCAACTGAATAAACTTAATTTTACCTATTCAATCTACCTACTATTTATTGTTTTCATCAATATAGAAATGAAAAAGAGGGTTTGCTTGCTAAATGTTTCTTAGTTTTTATTTTTTATATGTTTGAAACCGCTCCACGAAAAGTCTCCATCATTGAGTGAGTGTTTCCTGCTCACTTGTTCCAAGATTCCATTTCTAACTTTCTTGCGTGAGATTCAGTTCGCAGCCGTGCTAAATGCAGTTCACATTGTTAGCTGTATTGTTGCTACATGAACGCAATTGTTTCCTTTTCCACTGTACTGCCCTTTACAACGTGAACAATTTCCGTTACATCTTATGTTATACAGAAATGAGGACACCTATTCCTTGAACATTGATGCTCAGTGTGCAGGCTTGTAAAAATATTTTCTCTTTGATTTCATTGTCAAGAAAACTCAGCTATATACGAATCTTTTAAAGTTTATTCCAGTTTTAGTTGTAGTTAATGAAACTTATTCTAATTCCACTTACAAATTGGAGAAAACGAAATCAGTTCTTTCTCAGTGTGAACCTTCTAGAACAACCCAAGAATGAATAGAGACATGGAGACATCCACATGAATAATATACCATCATAATTTACGAGTATGTTTATGCCGATAGCTATCATAATTCCAATTGTATTCATTCTCTCTCCATAATCATAATCTGTATTTTATTTTGTTACAGGTGAGGAGAATAGAGAAAATACGTAATAGTCTATCAATCCACTTCTCAAGGTATTACAATACACTACTATATATTTTATAAGTAAGTCATACTTTGTTCGTCATAATGATGTTCATCAAGATGTTCAACCAAGTTACAAGATGATATGCAAGCTAATATTTATTCATCTTGCATTCAATATTCTGACTCTGAATGCAATATTGATATTCCATGACAACTGATTCCATATTTCTTGATTCAATATTATGTTTGAATATGAGAGTTCATAGAATTTAATTAACATTCAATCTATGATAGTCAAATTGGCGGATTTCTTCTTGGTCAATCATAGCTATTTTGAGGTATTATTATGATTATACATTAACTATTGAGAATACTTCTAATGGAGTATGAACTCGCCCTATTCCAACTAAAAACTAGTTAACGCGCCTGTAGAAACTTACAATATTATTATGTACTAGCAATTGCATTGCCATTTACATGAATTTTGATAGTTCACGTTTTCTCTTTTTCAAGTACTAAACCTTCTTATAACGGCCGCCAGGAAATCCTTCCTGCTTCTGGTTGGCTTGCTTAAATGCATTGTTTGAATCTCATTTTCTTCTAAGAGCAGTCTAGCAGTCCTGAAAAAGTGACATTTTTCTGCTCAACTCAATAATTAAGAGTCAACATTTCAATAGAGCTGACATTTTTACAGTTATTTAATTGAATTTCAATATTGTCACTATAGGTGTTATGGTGTTAACACTTTGTTAACACTATTGGAGGAGCCATTCATTCCTGACAGCCTTGGTGCGAAACACTGTCCTATAAATTCACTTTGTAGAGACAGAAAAACATCTTTTACGTTGTAGCCGTTCTCAGATTTAGATTAACATTCAGATAGAAAAACAGTGTGAAAATTCTCAAGCACCATTTGTTCAGAGCTACAAGTAAATTTCCTACATGATTACAGCCGTAATTTTACAGTTATAATAACAACTAAATACTGTTAATTAAGTTCCCTTTTTTATTCAAGCAATTTTCATGTTAATTTCGCCGTTAACAACAAAAATTACAAATTTAGTTTTTTAACCAAATCAAAGAGAATGGCCAAAGGATACTTTTGTTTTGGTGTTCATAAAAAGTTGAATAAGTGTTTCACATATTGTCATAATGAAGATCCAACTTTTTCCTTCATCTTGTTATCTTTTCTCTATGATATTACATTATCTCCATGTTTCAAGGCTCTGTTTGTAGGTAATTTCAATATTCAATTTCTAATTTCAATATTCTGTTTTGAAATATTTGGGGCTTTCAAATGTAAAGAATAATGCTAGTCGGGGAAAAAGTTTCATGATAGTGTGAGGAATAAAGTTGATTCTACTCATTTGTGTTAGTCATATTTTCCGTTACTAGATGAAATGAGAAGACTTATATTATTTTTTTATTAAGATATAATATAATATGTTTTGTAATATGGATAATATAATATTGAATATTTGTAATATATTTGTATCTTCGAATATTTATCTATTTTTCATTTATGTATATATTTGTTCATTTGACATTTATTTATAAATTTATACATTTGATTTTTTATTTTTTTTTTTTTTTTTTTTTTTGCCAAATTCACTTTTTTTGGGAGAAGTGTGATGGAGATGGGTTCACCTCAGGGGAATACGAGCTGTTTACAATGGTGACCTTAACGTCAAGTTGCTGACCATCAGTCTGGCCACCATTGTTGAAAAGGGAGTGGCTTTTTGGTTTGAACTGGTCGTGGTATCTCGTACATCTGCCTTACTGATGTACGCCACGACGTTGAAGCTGTGTCATGAAGTTTTCTTGATGTGAGCTGAATGAAGTCAATCAGTTGGGGAGTGGAGACATATTCATAGAGTAGCCTATTGTTCACTGTGTAGTGAAAGTTGCAGATGGTTCTTATGAGTTTGTTTTGAAGGCCAAATAGTCGTTTTCTATTGGTCTTCGATAGGTATGGGAACCAGACAGGGGCGGCATAGGTCATGTATGCCCTGATGATAGCTGTGAATATGAGCAGCCGAAACTTCAGGGGGAAAGAGGGGGTGATAAAAAGGGGGTATAATTGTCCAAACAGCACACGACTGTGTTGTATTTTCATGTCAATGTGTTGTTTGAAGGTAAGGTTTCTGTCTAGAGTAACACCTAGATACTTGACGGTGGGGGACCATGGCAGGGCGTGGCCATGGATTGTGAGAGTGGGAGGAAGTTTACATTTTCTGGAAAAGGCGACAGCCACGCATTTATTTGCATTATCTCTACCTTCCAGGATGAACACCAGGATGTGAGCAGGTTCAACTGCTCTTGAACATTCCTGGCCGCCCTCTCGAGACTCATGCTGCTGGAGTGGAAAGTGGTATCGTCTGCAAAGAGACTGGTTTGAACTGAAGGTAGAGCTGGCATGTCATTGATGAAAAGGGAGTAGAGAATAGGACCAAGCACAGATCCTTGGGGGACACCTGCTGTTGATGGGGTGAGAGCTGAAGAAGCTATTGAAGAGATGGTACGGATTTGGACTTCAAAATACCTATTAGTAAGGTATGACTTGAAGAGTCTGACTGTTGGGGGTGGAAAGACAGATGAAAGTTTATAGAGGAGTCCATCCAGCCACACAGTGTCGAAGGCTGCTTTGAAGTCTATAAAGACTGCAGCCACGTGCTCTTTCTTGTTGAAAGAGTCTGATAATTGAGAGCAGAATTTCATTAGTTGCAGAGTTGTTGAACAACTCACACGAAATCCAAACTGCTCTGGCCTAATCACACTATCTAGCGTATCTCTGATATGTTTCTCCAGAAACATTTTCTCAAAAAGCTTTGAGAAAAAGCAGGGTATAGAGATGGGCCTGTAGCTGGATGGTAGGGTGGAGCGTTTTCCTGGCTTTAGGAGCAGGAATAATTTGCTCTTTTTCCATTCTGAGGGGAAGTGTTGGGTGTTCAGAATGGAATTGAAAATTACAAGCAGGTGTTGGGCTAGTTCTGGTGGCGCATTGAAGATGGCCTTCCCTGAAATACCATCAAGGCCTGGGGCCTTTTTTGGATTGGTATTTTGAAGTGCGGTTGTTATATCCCCCATTGTAAAGAATGGGAGGTTATTTGGGGTTTGGTCTTGAACTGTTTCTGATACACTGTCGACTATTCTATCAAAGTGGGAGTTGAGCTCTTGACTATGGGGAATGGGTGGGTTTGGAAAGTGAATTTGGAGGTGGGAGGCAAACTCATCCACTTTCTCTTGTTCTGAGAAGATAAGCCCATTTGGGCTCTCAAGTGGTGAGGTTGGGGGTTGTTTCCTGAGAAGTTTTCGGGTAGCTTGCCAGGCTGAGTGGGATGGCAAAGATGTTAGATATTCTTCCCAGGATTGCAAGCGATGGAGTTTAAGAAGTTGAGAGCATTTGTGAGATGCTCTATTGAATGCGTATTTGTCAGCAGGAGCTCGTGTGATCTGCCAACGTTTACGAGTGCTACGACGCTCACTGATAGCTAATTGGATTTCAGTTGGGAGTAGTGAACGTCGTTGGGGTTGGGCTATGGAAGTGTTGTCAGCTAGAGCTGTTTTAATAACTTCCGTGATAGTATCAGTGTGGGCTTCTAAGTCGACAGAGTTTGAATGTGTGCTTGGTAAGGGAGGAATGGAATTTGACACACTATCAAAGTAATTTCTCCAATTCACAGTAAGGCGATGTGGAGATGGCCTTGCAATGCTATCAGGATTCACAAGAGTGAACAACACTGGTAAGTGATCTGAAGAGAGGTCTTCTATCACGTCAACCAGTGTGGTCTTTGTAAGTCCAACAGACAGTGCATAGTCCAAAATGTCAGGTTGAGCAGCTTGGTTAAACATACTTATATGTGTGGGGGATGATGGAATGTGAAAACATATTTCTGTGTCAAATTCCTCAGTGAATTTGAGGAGTGATGCCCCCGTTATATTTGTAGTTCGGCAACCAAAAGCCATGTGCTTGGCATTCCAGTCACCAGCTACAAATATGCTGCGGGAGGAGGTGAAAATTTGAGATAGGGTGTTTGTGTTAACTGCTCTATTTCTGGGTGGGTTGTATAGAGAGACAAAAGTAACTGGTGTATTCTGTACAGAGATTGTAGCCGCTATTACATCCATGTCTGGTATGGATGGAAGTGGGTGTACACAGAAGGAGTGTCTTCTGTGTACTAGAATTGCTACACCACCATGGGTTCGATTTTGCTCATTGGGGGGGCGGTCATAGCGTAGGCAGTGATATGAGGGGAATTTAATTGGCATAGTAGTTGGCATTTGTGTTTCCTGAATTAGAGCCACGTCTATATTCAGGTCACTAAGAAAGTGACGAAGTTCGTCTATTTTGTGTCTTAGTCCATCTGCATTGAATGAAATAATTTTGAAATTATTCATTTTAGTTCAACAGGGAGGGGAGTGCACTAATAAGAATGGCAATGGCTTCACCAATGTTCAAGGCATTGATGAGACTTGGTAGGGTACTTACCACCCATTGAACGAATTTTTCTGAGCTCAGAAAGCTCAGTAGACCTCCCAGTCCCTGTTGAGATTGTGTGGAGGGAGGTTGTGAACTTCCCAAGTTTGACTCCACTGAAGGTGGTGTCTTTGTTTGGGAAGGGAGAGAGGGGAAGTTCGATTGGGAGATGACAGGGGGCGGAGGAGGAACCCATTCCATGGGGAGAGAAGGGAATATATTCTTCTCCACTGGTTTGTAGGTCTTTGTCACGATTTTAGTGACCTTGTGATGTTGTTTAGGTGGTGAGGGGGCAGAGCTTTTCCCCGCGTCCGCGAGAGCAGCCACAGAAGAAGGAGGTGTAGTTATAGCCACACTCTCCTCTCTCAGCGACTGCCCCGCGATTTGCGGACGCTTGGATGCCGCCTGAGTGGCTGCTGTCGGCGACTGAGTGGTCTTAGTTGACCGGGCAGCTTCAGGCGACTTCTTGGCCTTGTTAAGCAGTTGAAGGTGTACACGGCACCCTTTATAGTTGGCTGTGTGACTGCCCTGACAGTTCACACAGATGGGTTTTTCAGTGTTCAGATTTCTCTGACACTGAGAGGCAGTGTGGTCTTCACCACATTTCACACATCTGGGTGTGTGAAAACAGTTTATGGAGCTGTGGCCATACCTCTGGCATTTGAAACATTGAGGTAGGCCGGGCCTTGGTCTGTAGGGTTCAATTTGAACCTCTACAGAGCCGATGGATGAAAGAGAGTAGATTTTCTTAAAATCACCCTCTTTTTTTATTTTAATAAGAAAAGGCTACAAGGCCTCCCACGACTTGTGATATTTTTCACTAGAAGTACATTAAACCCAGCCTTTTTGAATGATTCGGCCAGGTCGGCTTGGTTGTGAGACCAGTGAAGGCCTCTGAGGACAACCTTCAGCTCAGAATCGCGCTCAGAGGGTAGCTGAGTAGCCCCCTTTTATTCACAGTCCCCGAGTTCACCTGCGCTGCTATTGGCCGGCGGTGGCTCGGCCAATAGAAACGCAGGAACGGGTGGCGGCGACTGAGGCGCACCCTGGTGGCGGGTGGGTCAACCACTCATTTGGTTGATGCGTGGCGTGGGGAGCAGAGCAGAGCGGCAGGCTGAAAGGTAGCGAACGCGAGGGAGGTATCAATTGCTACCAGCATTGTTGCAGCAGCCTGAAAAAAGTCAAATCTTTTTCTGCTCAACTCAATAATTACGAGAGTCAACATTTTAATAGAGCTGACATTTTCACAATTTTTCAATTGAATTTCAATATTTTATTCCACAACTATAGGTGTTAACACTTTGGAGGAGCTTTATTCCTGACATCCCTGGTGAGATTTGTTCGTTTGATTGTCCTGTAAATTCACTTTGTAGAGACAGAAAAACATCTTTTACGTTCTCAGATTTAGATTAACATTCAGATAGAAAAACAGTGTGAAAATTCTCAAGCACCATCTGTTCAGAGCTACAAGTAAATTTCCTACATGATTACAGCCGTGATTTTACAGTTATAATAACAACTAAATACGGTTAATTAAGTTCCCTTTTTTATTCAAGCAATTTTCATGTTAATTCCACCGTTAACAACAAAAATTACAAATTTAGTTTTTTAACCAAATCAAAGAGAATGGCCAAAGGATACTTTTGTTTTGATGTTCATAAAAAGTTGAATAAGTTTTTCACATATTGTCATAATGAAGATCCAACTTTTAGAATCTTTTCTCTATGATATTACATTATCTCCATGTTTCAAGGCTCTGTTTGTAGGTAATTTCAATATTCAATTTCTAATTTCAATATTCTGTTTTGAAATATTTGGGGCTTTCAAATGTAAAGAATAATGCTAGTCGGGGAAAAAGTTTCATGATAGTGTGAGGAATAAAGTTGATTCTACTCATTTGTGTTAGTCATATTTTCCGTTACTAGATGAAATGAGAAGACTTATATTATTTTAAACAAATATATTTCCTGTATATTAGCTGAAGTAATCAAATCTGTGGCTATAAACGTAATAATAAACATTATATAAGTGGTAATAAGCAGTGTATCAGTAGCTCAAATCTCGTAGAAGAAGCATACTCTAGGTTTCATAGAAGAGTACAGTTTCATTCGCTATATTTGGCAATTAAATACATTTTTAATTGGAATAAAAAATTGCTTATAAATTTAAACGAAAAATCAAATATGATGTTATCAATTTCATAAATTTGAACAATTACTCACACCTTGGCGCTACAGCCCATTCCTTGGCCTCTCTGAAAAAACTATTGTTATCTATCAGTTTCTTAGTTTTTTATGTAAATTCATCTGAAACTCTGCTGTATTGTAAGCTATTGTATAAGTGTATAAGTCAGTATATATTTTAATCAACATCAATGAAATACTCAATTAATCAATCAATCAATCAGCTGTCTCCATCTCCTGCCGTCCAATATCCTAATACGATTATCGTCATGAAAACATCTTCCATCCAACGCTTTCGTGGACGTCCTCTCATTTTTCTTCCTCCTGGATTGTCAAAAGCCTTCGAACAATATTGCAATATCATACCAAGATTATACTATGGTTAGTTCAAAACTGTGTTTATTCTGAATTAATTAAAAGGCTGAAACCCATTTTCAATCGACCAATTTCAACTATAACTTTCAACTAACAAGGTGAGGTTGACATTCTCTTTCGATCATTAATCTCCAGAATATTAGGGCTATAGAGCCACTCTGAACAATTTTCAACCCATTACTCTGCAAGCGATTCCGCGAGTCATAAACAATGACCAATATTGAAGTAGGTCCATAACATTGATACTAGTACCAGTGCTCAATGCTGATGATGTATTTGAAACGTGGGAAGTTCATGAGAGAATCATAAAAACTCATTGAGTGGGTGCTAACCATTAACCTCTACAGATTAACCTTGACTTTTATTCGCTACACCCACACCGTATAAATCCATTGTTTGAGGGAAGATTGAGTGCATGCAGCAGAACAATGAATTTTATGAGCTTCAATTTTTGCCTTTAATTCGCCGGACCGCAACCGCAAATTGTAAACAATTGGCGAAAAGTGTTCACTGCTTTCATGATTCCAAACCATCGTAGGCAATGACCTCATTCAATCTTCCCTGGAATTATTCATCCTCTTATTTGTACCTTGATACTTTTTGCCTGTAACCTTTCAAAGTTATCATATGTTAATCTATTCAATGAAATTAATTAAACATTTTCATCAATTAACTTCAAATATACACATAGTGGAAAGTTTCATTTATTCCTAATAAGGAGAAAAATAACTAAAGTCTCATGATGCACTCCATCCAAATAATTCCTCCATCCAAACAATGTAAACAATATAACAATATTACACTATAACAAATTTTTACAATATGTGTAACATATTAAATCTGGGCAGATAAAAAGCCCTAACAGAAACAGTAATAGGTCTAAAAATAAAGTAACTGGCTAATATCGCCAAATAGATAATAACTAAGATTAGATAGCATCAGCTTGTTCTGGCTAAATGGTACAAGAACCTAAAAGGGATTTGAAGGAAGTTTATTGCTCATAAATAGATTATTATATAAAATATTTGAAGATTGAGGTTATGTACATGTATTCACGGATCGGTGACCTAGAGATCGATCAAACCGAGGAACGTAGAATCTGACCAAAACCCCTTGGCAGAGCTTTATTGCAATCAGATGGTGTGCAATATGAAAAAACACCCGTCCACGTGGCTAATTATTAGGTAGCATGGAATTAATATTAATGTATAGAATATTAACTAGCATGCAAAGAGCATAAATAAAAAATCAAATAAAAATAATTTAATGTATTCAGGAAATAAGAGTTACCAGGCGCATGAATACCGAATAAAATTTGCATGCACCAATAGTAAAACGGCAGTTAATAGGCGGCAACTGTAGGCCAATTCAAAAATATTTATATATATTTATATAAATGTACTAGATTTTGTGTAAAAATTTGTGTAATCTATGTTATCGATATGGCTCGAATGCAAAGAAATTATTAATCATATAATCTAAGCAATATTTTGGCATTTTTTGTAAGATCTATTTGAATTTAATGGCGGAGGATTGGGATATTTAAATTTTATGCTAATTTGAAAGTCGGAAAGAGGATCTGTAAAACTTGAGAAGGAAGAACCAACTCTCGCCAGCCAAATGCCACCATAAGAGGACCCCAAATATTTTAGAGCGTAGTACCTTACTAATGATTTTGTAAAAATTAAAGTTAAAGTAAATTATTAAATTTCTTAAAAGACTTCGTGATGCTATTGTGAAGCAGAAGTCATTTTTCATTTTTATTAAATTTATAACCCCTTGGAGGAGACGATTCCGGCTACCATATTCCCGGACCACATGGAGTTGGATCGACATCGGCGGCTTACAAGAAGATTTTCGACACGTGAGTGATTAAAATTTGAATTTAGTGATGGGCGCCCTAGTGCTTCGAATTAATCTGATGATCAAAGCTAGCTCGCCGAAAGGGTTATTATAAATTGAGAAATTAATAAGAGTAATACTTGCGCAAGTAAAAATTAGTATTAAAGGTATTTAATTGAAAGAAAAATATATAGATCAATATTTTAGAAATTTCTATTTAATCCAAGAAGTACGAAATCTAGGCTATTAAAACATAGGCATATAATATTTAATTTTTTGCAATACAATTTGCGATAATTTATCATAGTTCTAATTCACTAGATGAATGGCTCTACCTATTCCGTCGGTGCCGAATCTTGCACCCTGAGATGAAAATATATATTCGATACAAATAAATCTACTAAATACTAGAGATTTTAATATATATATATATTTGGTTTATTAGTGGCTAATTTATCAAGCTGATCTTAGAGCACATATTTTTGATTGAATTATCCAAGTCGACAAGTATTAGCAAGTACATGTCGCAGCTACATGCAAAAGAATGCATATGATTCCAAGATAAAGGCACATGGTAATGATTCGTGCCATAAATCTAGAATATAAAGTTTAGCCTGTGATATTTATTGATTTCAATTATTGTTCTATTTTTATATTATATTTTTTATCGCTCTATATATATTTTTTGCCTCGATTGATCTTTGCATTATTTGTGTAATATATGTATGAAACTTTCATGGTGTGCAATTTATTTTTTATTCCTCAACACTATAGTATAAGTATCATTTATATATATATTTATTATTTATTGAATTACAAGAGTTATTGAAGAAGCCCATATCTAGGCCTAACAAGATTTTTTAAGACTGAATACTATTAGAAAACCACGCCCTAATTATATTAAATCTCATGCTTTACCGACTGATGCCAAGCAGGAGGCTAATCGTTATTTAAATATAAAGAATAACGTGACACAAAGACATGCCGTACCAACGTGGGACTGATGATGAGAGCCAAGCTCATCGAATAATTATTTGAAATTAAGTCAATAACCATATTGAAAATTATAGATAACTTATACGAGTTGTGAGGAAAACTGGCGAAGGGAAATTTGTATTACTTTTTGGGGAATCAATAGCTTTAAATAAAGAGAAATTATATGTTTTAAAGAAAATTTTTTATTATTGTTATTGTAAAAAAGAAAATATATTTTATAGAGAGAGCTATTATATTTTATGGGCCTAAACTGCTAGTCAGAAATCAATGAATAGTATTATTATATTATAAGAGCTTAAGTAATAAATAGGTTACCTGGCTTGTAATGTCCATAGGCCTATCCTCATTTGTGTCCTTATTAATGCCTTGTTGGCCAAAACTTTCACTTTTTTTTTTTAACAAACACTTGACACTTAATCCATTTTTAAAATATGAGTCTCTTTTCGTCCACGCAAAGTAAGGTAGCAGACACACTGCAGACGGCGATAGTAGCGGAGATCGACGCTGAGGGGGGCGCGATGGAGTCCAACGCCCAGATCTCTTCAATCACCGCCAAGAATCCTGTGAACAGTAATAAACCGTTAAATGTCTCCCAAGAAGCAATAAGAAGGGTTATAGTAGAGGGGATGATCAAGTCATTTTCTAATAGTTTAGAAAAAACAATGACCATGGTAATGAAGGACTTGAAGGCGGAAATGAAGGAAATGCGGGAATCATTGGAGGATACATCGGTAAGAACGGGTAAGGAAACTGCGGACACAATATCAGCATCTACCGCTGAAAATCAAGAACTAATTACAACCGATTTAACAGCAAAAATAGATACTGTCACTTGTGAGTTAAACGAAAGAATAGATAACCTAACCATACAAATCACTACACCCGTTCAGGATATAACAAATAACATTAAGGCCGATTGCCACCAAGAAATCCACAAACAAATTACCGTTGCCAATCAAACCTTAACAACTACAGTTGACAAAAATATCAACATTATTAAAGAAATACAAAATAAACAGATTAATACGTCCACAAAAATGAACCAACTGCAAGGTAGCATCAATCAAAATACTGAAACCTGTAAAGCCTTAAACGGAACTCTACTAATTCAAAAATCCACTCTGACTCAATTAAATCAAGAAATAAACGCAAATAAAATTACACATAATAGTCAATGGCAGATAACACAGGAAAAAATAATAGCATTGGAAAATCATATTCAACAACAACCTCAAGGGATTCAAACAGACAACCTCAACGTACATAGTATATTACAAGGACTAGGAAAATTTGACAATACTGATCGCCATTTGCAACCTCAACCATTCATTGATCAGATAAAATTAGTACAAACTCTTGCACCTACCTCTTGGAATTTTTGGCGTCTTCGTTTGACTAGTTTATTGATTGGCGAACCCCTGATGTTCTTTCGGAGTAGAGCCCATGAATTTACATCATTGGATGAGTTTGTAGCTGTCTTCCTGGAACAGTATTGGAGCAGAAGTAAACAGTTGGATGTGCTAGCGGACATTATATCATGCGATTTCAACCCTAACTTAGACGGTGCATGTACCACTTTCGTCACTGCCCTACAGTTTAAAAATTCTCAATTGAGCGAGCCCATTAATGAATCGGCATTAGCAAGTATTATTTTAAAGAAGCTACCGTATCAAGTTAGAATGGCACTCGCCACACAACCCATTACTGATTGTAAGCAGCTGATAAATCATTTATATGGCATACAGTCTGCAATGGCAATATCAAACCACCGCTCAGACCAGAGATACGCACCAAATCAACATAATTCAAAATTTAATCAGCATAACAGCCAAAATTATGAACCGGTATCATATGATCGCTACGATCTGCTCCTCAATTTGAACGCCGCTATGAGCACAGGCAAAATGGTAATTGGAATAATGAAAAATTTCAAAATCGCACAACCAACCACTATGCCCAGCAGAGCAATCGTAAGAATCACTATGATGGCCGTGATCGATTAAACTCACATAATAATCACACACAAAACAATTACAACAGAAATTATAAACCGCCACCTCAACAAGTAAGTACAAATTATACATTAGCACATGCAATAGGATTGAATCAACAAAAAACCCGGAACCCAACACCCAACGACCCGCCACCAGATATACAGAAAACTACAGCTAATAAACCAGGACTATATGATACCCCCGATATAACACCTACAAGCTCCAATGAAACAAACCAAGAAAAGCAGGATATTTCAACGTCATACACCACATTCAGAAGTGATTTACCGAAAACATTATTAGAAGAACCGAAAATATTAGAAAAACAGATGCCAATACAAGACAGCCTACCACAAAAAACCGCCGCCAAACATGCAATTAAAGCCAGCCGCAAACATCAACCCATTTTAAGTATATTGTTTCCCGACGAAATCCCATCACTATTAAATATAAGCAGTCACCAGGATCATGCACTAATTAAGGAGTTAGTGAATACAGAAGAGATTAAAAATGTAACAGATCCGTGCACTGAACCTACAACCGCCTATCAAGGGACACCACCGAAGCGCACCAAAGACCGAGAGGACGGCATTCAGGACAAGAGGAGCGACCACCGCAAGGCCCGGAGACGGAAGCGCCCGAGGACACCGGACGGCCGACATCAGGACGGAGAGGACGGCATATGGGAGAAGAAGAAGATGCATCGCAAGGCCCGGAGGCGGAAGAAGCGACGAAGGAGGAACCGCGCGCGCCGATGGAGGCCGCATGCACGCTTCAAGAGGCAAAGGAGGACATCGAACCAACACCGAGGAGAACAGGAACAGAGCATGCATCCGCGGCACATACGCTTCAAGAGTGCAAACCAGCTATGTGACCGGCAAAATGGACCAAATGAATGGATTAAAAATGGAGCTGCTCACAGAACAAATATGGATTCATGCATGGGCAACAACGAAATGGACTACTTATTGAGATTGATGAAGGATGAACGGTGTTTGAGAAGATTGGAAGAATTAAAAAATAATATTAAGAAAGTGAAAGTACCTGGATATTATGCTATTGAAAAGATGATAAATGTTTTGTTACGGTGTTTAATGTTTGTAATAATGGCTGTGATAATATTGAAAGGTGATGCTATAATTAAGACCATGTTATTGTTGAAAGAATTTATTAGTGTTGATTGGAAGTGTTATATTATTGAATTGTTTAATATGATGATGAAGCCTAATAATGAATTTAAGTGGAAAGTATTGGATGAAGATGATTGGAAGCTTTATATTATAAAGTCGTTTATTGGTGTAACTAGAATTATAAACAATGCCACTAAAGTGAAAATATCGAGACTCAACGGAATAAATAGAAATAACAAGGAAGAAAACAGAACCAGATCAAGGAATTGTTTTAAAAGATACACCAGATACAAGGGCTTTAAATTCATGAAGATAAATTATCAATTAGGACAGCCTCACAAATCAACAGCAGATAACCTAGCCAGCCTACAATAGCTACAAGCAGAAAACCAAAAGATACGGGAAAGCCACGAAATTTCTACAAACCACATCACAGAATTTGAAATAAATATGATAAGAAATCAAGGAAAACATTATTATCAAACCGATTACTAACCTTCCTTAATAAATTTAATATTGGTATAGGACCTCGTGGCAACAATCCAATGTTTTAATTCCTTCCAACCGTTAGAAGCCTGCAATAAGAAAAAGAATAATTTTTAAATATGTAATTAAATTATATACATCAGATAAAAAAGGACACAAGCGGGGATAATAAAATTAAAATTTGTTAATTACCTTTTTAAGAGAAAAAATTGAGCAGTTAGGTTAGTTATGAAAGTCGATAGCAAATTCTGATGTAACATGTAGCACTATGAAATGTAGAACAGCGACCAGCTGACCAAAGCCACCCAAATCAAATGAATGTAATGTCTGTTGAACATATGTTTATAAAAAGAAGTACTGTACCCAAAGAGTTATTTATTATTGTTATTTATTATATTTATTAATGTCGATATATTTATTTATATGTTTTTATATTTATTACTTTTAATTATGCCACGTTTATTACCTGAAAAAGACTTAAAGTGAATACCAGCTACCAAAACCAATGAACCATTAGCAAAAGAAAGTATTGTACCTGATGTATAGAAAATTATTTATATTAAGACCTAAGAAATACTATAAGATATAAGCCCAGAAGTTTATGAATCGAAATTATTGTCTAAAAGGAATCATTTATGAGAATTATGAAATGCGTGTAGTTAAGTTGGCGGCCCTGCAAGCGGCGAATTTAAAAATTACTATGTTAAGTGTTGTCAAGAGGAGTACGTTTAGAAGTTTATATTTATGATATTTTATGTGTGTTGAGGAGGAGAATTTGTTATTGTATTTGATAAAGGTATAAAGGAGATGCAGCAAATATGTTTGCGAACTGTGATAGAAGTATGAGAGTATAATTTATAAATAAAGTATAGTGTATATCGATGTATTGAAGGGTGGGTTTTCATTAAAAACATTGTGATTCTCAAATATTTTGAATTCAAACCCAGGGGCGCGTGTAACATATTAAATCTGGGCAGATAAAAAGCCCTAACAGAAACAGTAATAGGTCTAAAAATAAAGTAACTGGCTAATATCGCCAAATAGATAATAACTAAGATTAGATAGCATCAGCTTGTTCTGGCTAAATGGTACAAGAACCTAAAAGGGATTTGAAGGAAGTTTATTGCTCATAAATAGATTATTATATAAAATATTTGAAGATTGAGGTTATGTACATGTATTCACGGATCGGTGACCTAGAGATCGATCAAACCGAGGAACGTAGAATCTGACCAAAACCCCTTGGCAGAGCTTTATTGCAATCAGATGGTGTGCAATATGAAAAAACACCCGTCCACGTGGCTAATTATTAGGTAGCATGGAATTAATATTAATGTATAGAATATTAACTAGCATGCAAAGAGCATAAATAAAAAATCAAATAAAAATAATTTAATGTATTCAGGAAATAAGAGTTACCAGGCGCATGAATACCGAATAAAATTTGCATGCACAATAGTAAAACGGCAGTTAATAGGCGGCAACTGTAGGCCAATTCAAAAATATTTATATATATTTATATAAATGTACTAGATTTTGTGTAAAAATTTGTGTAATCTATGTTATCGATATGGCTCGAATGCAAAGAAATTATTAATCATATAATCTAAGCAATATTTTGGCATTTTTTGTAAGATCTATTTGAATTTAATGGCGGAGGATTGGGATATTTAAATTTTATGCTAATTTGAAAGTCGGAAAGAGGATCTGTAAAACTTGAGAAGGAAGAACCAACTCTCGCCAGCCAAATGCCACCATAAGAGGACCCCAAATATTTTAGAGCGTAGTACCTTACTAATGATTTTGTAAAAATTAAAGTTAAAGTAAATTATTAATTTCTTAAAAGACTTCGTGATGCTATTGTGAAGCAGAAGTCATTTTTCATTTTTATTAAATTTATAACCCCTTGGAGGAGACGATTCCGGCTACCATATTCCCGGACCACATGGAGTTGGATCGACATCGGCGGCTTACAAGAAGATTTTCGACACGTGAGTGATTAAAATTTGAATTTAGTGATGGGCGCCCTAGTGCTTCGAATTAATCTGATGATCAAAGCTAGCTCGCCGAAAGGGTTATTATAAATTGAGAAATTAATAAGAGTAATACTTGCGCAAGTAAAAATTAGTATTAAAGGTATTTAATTGAAAGAAAAATATATAGATCAATATTTTTAGAAATTTCTATTTAATCCAAGAAGTACGAAATCTAGGCTATTAAAACATAGGCATATAATATTTAATTTTTTGCAATACAATTTGCGATAATTTATCATAGTTCTAATTCACTAGATGAATGGCTCTACCTATTCCGTCGGGTGCCGAATCTTGCACCCTGAGATGAAAATATATATTCGATACAAATAAATCTACTAAATACTAGAGATTTTAATATATATATATATTTGGTTTATTAGTGGCTAATTTATCAAGCTGATCTTAGAGCACATATTTTTGATTGAATTATCCAAGTCGACAAGTATTAGCAAGTACATGTCGCAGCTACATGCAAAAGAATGCATATGATTCCAAGATAAAGGCACATGGTAATGATTCGTGCCATAAATCTAGAATATAAAGTTTAGCCTGTGATATTTATTGATTTCAATTATTGTTCTATTTTTATATTATATTTTTTATCGCTCTATATATATTTTTTGCCTCGATTGATCTTTGCATTATTTGTGTAATATATGTATGAAACTTTCATGGTGTGCAATTTATTTTTTATTCCTCAACACTATAGTATAAGTATCATTTATATATATATTTATTATTTATTGAATTACAAGAGTTATTGAAGAAGCCCATATCTAGGCCTAACAAGATTTTTTAAGACTGAATACTATTAGAAAACCACGCCCTAATTATATTAAATCTCATGCTTTACCGACTGATGCCAAGCAGGAGGCTAATCGTTATTTAAATATAAAGAATAACGTGACATATGATATTGGATTATCCTTTACTATTTAACTTTTATAAATTCCTAGTTTATAAATATTTTGGACTCAAAATTGGACAAGAATCATGAAGTGTAAACATAACCTATTTTTGGACAATTTCTATTTAAATTTGGGAAAGGAACAGTTTTGGGCTTTAAGCCTGTTGTTCCTTTCCCAATCATTCTTAATTGAGAATGATATTGTATCTATCAATAAATAAATATATTGGAGCCTTTGCTCCAATATAACCTACAATTTCAATTTTACTATAACGATTTCTAACAATATCATATTAAATTATCCCCTATTATATTGGAGCCTTTGCTCCTATATAACCTACAATTTCAATTTTACTATAACAATTTCTAACAATATAATATTAAATTATCCCTTATTATATTGGAGCCTTTGCTCCTATATAACCTACAATTTCAATTCTACTATAACAATTTCTAACAATATAATATTAAATTATCCCTTATTATATTGGAGCCTTTGCTCCTATATAACCTACATCCATATTAAATCAGTCATACCACCTATCTTCATGCTACAATCACAGGTGCTGAACGTGTTCAAATCAAGAATAAATATTTTCTTAAGTAATAGTTGAATAAGTTCGAATTGAGAGGAGAGTGCACATGTTTCCTTTACCTGTAATGCCGATATAACTGAATTAGGAAGCAGAGCACTCCATATCCAATTGAACGAGAAATTCTTACACGCGATCTGTGTTAGATCAATGAAAGCTGTAGTACGTAACTTTGGACTGGTAGTAACTTACTTGACAATGCCCATATGGGTACACATAGAATCCCCTCGAGAGTGATGGAACTGTTTTCAGAGAAAGTTTCACTTTTACAGTCTCAACAAGAGTGCAGTCACAAAAATGCACACTGCACAGTATCATAGAGAAAGATACCTCTTTTACAGGTGCTCAGTGGATGAAATAATAATAATAATAATACCTATAATAATACCGTTCAACACTCTTGTAGTAATCATTTGTCTCTGACAGTATTCACTAAATCGCACGAGGCTACTTCCAGGTATTAATATCATCAACAAAATAATGATAAAAGTTCGAAAATGAAGTTCCAATAATTCTTTATTAGCAAGATAAACGTGCTTGTTATTCCAATAATGGATTTTGTGATTTATTTCATAGTGTAAAGATACCGTTGAGATACTTGCATTATTTATCTCTGTTTATCTGCATCCAGTGACTACTTATAGAAGATAGTGCGTTCAGGAAGGTGTTGAAAATTCTCATTATATATTCCAGAATATTGCTTACAATAATGCTTACATTCCAGAATATTTATTTGCATAAGACCATAAATTTTCGTATTGAAATCAAGTCAACAACTACAAAAAAAAAACACTTTTTTGGACTCAGGGGACTTTGAAACGTATAGAAATTTAGAAATTGGGGTACCTTAATTTTTTCGGAAAGCAATACTTTCCTTATCCATGGTAATAGGGCAATGAAAGTAAAATTTGAAAAATTGTTAGACTGAAGTGTTAACTTTTCTAATATTTACCTCAGTTGCGAAGAAGCTTCGGGAATTTTGTTGTGGCGATCGGTATAGCAACTAGACTATTACTACTAATGAGTATGAATATTTCTTCACTAGACTAGACTATTTCTAGACTAGACTACAGTACTATTTCCTGTAGTATACCATCCAGGGTAGAGAGAAGCGAGATACATTGTTGGAAATGGTGAAACCGGCATGGGATCTTTGTATTGGGGAACAATGCATGTTGCGTCATGTGACCTCATGGTCCGGTGCTCTCTGCTACGGCTGCACTACCGTTCGCAACGACCTACCAACGTTATCAACGTCTGTTATCAGTGTGAATAATTTGCAACCTGACAATTCTATTGTGATTATTTGGCGTCGATTTTTGTGACTTGTGAATGACGAGAAAAATCTAAAAAGTATCTAAAGCGTGGGTTCGATTCCTGTTCCTCTGTTTGTTTCCATTATCTTTCGCTTCATTTCTAACTCGTAAATGCAGTAGTGATCATGCTGATATATACATGAGCACCTTATTTACCCATGAAATATGAAGAATATATTATTTTGGCGAGCCTAGTTGTCTGGAGATTAGCAACTTCAATCAGACTGCGCTAGTCATCGCTGCATCGTTAATAGGATTGCATTCCGTCTGGAATTATTTCAAATTCCCACATTTCATCACCCACCCACGCTCAAGTCATTCATTTATAACGGCATCATCAGATAAATTGCTGAAAATTCTCCCCATCAAAATCTATTATTTTTAGTGATTTCCTGAAGCACATATGTAATTTTCCTTCTTGATTCATCAATGTAACTTGAGTTGGTTTCATACATTCATAACTTCAAAAAAGCAGAAAATAGCTATAACCAATGAATTGAGTGTCATATAATAGTAATGAGATGCATAACTATATAGAATATGTAATACTATAACCGTTGAATCCTATTATATTGAGCAAGCAATTTCTGTATTTATATATCTGGTTATTTTTATACCTGGCTATTTTTATATATGGTTATTTATGTTTAACGGATCTCGAAAACGGCTCTAACGATTTTCACGAAATTTGGAACATAGTAGGAACGATTTTCACGAAATTTGGAACATAGTAGGTTTATGATATAAAGATTCGATTGCACTAGGTCTCATCCTTGAGAAAACTCGCTGAACGACATTAAAAGGATAATTCATCCTTGGCTGAAATAGCTGTGGATAGTAAAAAAGTATGTAAAAATTAAAATATCGCATTCCCGAAATTCATAAGATGACGTATAGCGAGATGTGAAATATAAACACGATCATTTTAGAGAATTGTGTTTTGTTTATCAATAAATAAAAATAACGAGCGAAGCTCGGTGTCCCGATATTTGTATATAATGAGGGGAACAAATCAAACATTCAGGAAGTTTTTCATCCAGTTCATAGAATTTATGTAGGCTCCGATGTGGATGTTTATTGGAATCTTATTGCACTCTATATGATTTGTAAATGAAACTGTTCGAGATTGTTTTTCAAAAGAAAAAAAAATCATCACTCATAAGTACACTTATTCCTTATTGTTTTACAATTTTATAACCTTTTACATTTTATAATGGCCAAACGACCACAAACGGCGTAATATTCATTCTGACGTGATATGAAGAAACTTAGGTATTTTATTTATTATTTCTCAATTCGTTCCCTCTTATGATATGCTTCTCACCTATGGTCAAATGGTTCTACTCTATTTCTAGTATTAGTGAGTGATGTCAGTCTTCATAAGACACGTTCTTGCGTGGGAAGCTGGGAAGTGAACCTCCAAATTGGACAAATACTTCCTATTGTCATGTGAATTATGGCCCATCTTTGAATACTTCAACCTATTGCTTTGTCGTTTCCAATCACACATTTCTAAGAGCCTGTATCGATCATACTTTGAAAGTATCGTTGATGAAGCATAAATTATTTCTACTCTATTCATAACTTGTATTCTCATCTATGCTAGAGTCCGTTGGAGGTTGAAGAGAGAGAAAAGACAATAGAAATTCCAAGTGAAGAATGAAGTAAGAGAGAAAAATGAGTTTAGAAGTAAGGGATAAAGAAGTGAAGTCTCATCTTTCAACTTTCATAAGTCTCTAAATGATAAAGGTTCTATTCTAATTTCGTTCTTCATTTGGCAGAATGTATTTTGATGAACTGAAGAGAATATTTCACTTCAAGATGTCATTGTAGTATTTTAAATCAATTTTTCAGTGAATTTTATTGTTGACGTTTTTACGATATTTTGAAACATCAAGGTTCTCATACTGTTCTCCATGTTATAGTTTGAATCTTAATAATTGAAGAGTCTTGAAATGTTGTCGAAATTCCACTTTATCTAAGTTCCACAACATCCTATCATATTAAGTGAGAAATTTCTGTATATTTGTTTATATTTTTATATCTGGTTATTTATGTTCAATGGATCTCGATAACGGATCCAACGGTTTTCACGGAATTCGGAACATAGTAGGTTTATGATATAAAAATTCGATTGCACTAGGTCTCATCCCTGGGAAAACTCGCTGAAGGACATGAAAAGGATAACAATTATTCATCCTTGAAAAAACATATGATAATTTCGTCGTTTGTCGAAACAGAAAATGCGTGTGTGGGAGAGAAACTGGATTATTTCCAGCTGTGTAATCAATCAGCGAGAAATATTATCTAGAAATTTTAATCGACTTTATCAAAATAATCTGATTTGTTGACATGACAAGATAATCATTCTAAACTAGAGTACATCATAATTTTCAAAGTTAATCATTATTTGACAATTTTAAGTGATTAGTGAGTGTTAAATAATCTAATTAAGATTATAATACAAACCAAATTGAATAACAAAATTTTATTTATAATTTAAATAAATAAATTATAAATGAAATTTTGTTAATCAATTTGGTTTGTGAATAATTGAGATTGGAACTTTTTTGTTTTTAAATGTTTGGACTGAAAATTGAACCTGAATTCAAGTGTATGGAACATAACCTACTTACTGGACTATTTATAATGTATAAATCAAAATTCGGGGAAGAAGCAGTTTTGAGCTGTGCCGGTTAGTCCTTCCTCAATCATTTTAAAGAATTGTGTTCTGTTTATCAATAGTTTATAAATAAATAACAGGCGAAGCTCGGTGCCCCGATATTCAATATTCACGCTACAAACTTAATTGAATCTTTTAGTTTCAAACGTCATAATTTTAGAATTGGAACCTGTAATAATTGTTATAAAGAAATAATTCAATGAGCAATTCTATACAAACTTTTCAGTTCATTGATAGAATTCCATGTGACAGAAAATAACTTGGCAATAGAATTTTAAAATTATTGATACCCAAAGTATATAATTTACTAATTGATTGAATATAGGAGCTAGAAAAATTATATGAATATCAGTCCTATAATATCAAAAACATGTGGGATTTCATGTGGATTAGCACTTTTCAATTCAGCATGACTGAACTCATTTCCAAACCAAACACTTGAACTCATCATCGCCTTATCAATCTGAACAACTAACCAATTAAATTGAATTTCAATTTTGTAATTCTACTTTATGTCATAATTGAAGACAATATCCGATTGCCATTCTAAAGTGTTGAAACACTTAATCACCAGAAAAGTATTTCATAATAAAACTGTATTTCATGAATGAACTCGTTACTGTACTGTGCAACCGGTACTCTCGTCATAGAGCCCAGCTTTATTTCCCATTCATAATTTATTTCCCATTTCCTTGATGGTCTTCTTTCTCGTTCCTCTGCTTCTTTCTAATAGATCATTCTCATTCTCTCTCTGTTTCAAAAGCGAGCCGAAGCAGCACTCGGGGGAGATCCAACTGGCATTTTCTTACCGTATACAGACTAAATTTGCCATAATCGATAACGGTAAAATAAAAATGTCGAATAAAATACGAAAAGCGTATTGCAGCCATCATTAGTTTAAAAGATCGACTCTGGAATCGTGTCGAGTATCGATTATCGGTCACTTAAATCGATGTACTTTATGCCTTTTTAGTTTATTACGGATTATGTATGTTATTACTGGAACCGCTACTTCGTGGCCTGCCGAAAAGAAACTGTACTACGTTTTTACATTTTGAATTGAAAAATGGTTCTGAACTGCTGAATGTCAAGATATTATGTACTTCATTTGAAATTTATAGTATCCAAATATCATCCAAGAGTGTTTTGTAAGCTACAATAACAGAAGAGGATTTCTGTTGAAAAATTATTTACTGCATGCTTAGGTATATCTTGTGCATTCGTCAAAATTTCAATGATTCGTTTGAGAAATATGTTTCTTCGAATTTTATTTACCTCTTTCAACTGTTCGGTATTGACTTGAACTATTTCCAGTTAAGGTTGTGCAAAGGCTAAAAATTAACTTTCTACTGGTGATATTTTTCAAAGTTTCTCGATTTGTATGTCATCAAGCTATCAAAATGAAATAGTTCTTTCAGGAAAACATTTTTTTTTCGATCATTACTTTTGAGATATGAACGCCTAAAGTTTACATTTTTGGACAGAACATTTGAAATTCGGTAAGAGATAAATTCATGTGACTTAGAGGATAAATTCTTCATGGTATTTTGCATTGAATAAAACAAAAATTTTCTGAAAATATCAATTTTTGAAAAGGTTAATCAATTCACTAAAAATTACCAAATTAGTTATTTTTGGTAACTTTCTCAAAAATTGATATTTGCAAAAAAAAATTATCCTCTGAATCACATGAATTTATCTCTTACCAAAATTTGAACTGTTCTGTCCCAAAAATTTAAACTTTAGGCGCTCGTATCTCAAAGGTAATGATCGGGAAAAAATGTTTTCCTGAAAAAACGTTTTAATGTTGATAGCTTGATAATATACAAATCAAAAAACTTTGGAAAATATCACCAGTAGAGAGTTTATTTTCAGCCTTTGCACAGCCTTAATATCTTTACATCCATGTGCATAATAGACTGCGAATCAAAATATACTAATTTATTTAAAAAATATGATATTTCAATATGGACAATCCTCAGTGCTTAACTCAACATAGTTGAGTTGACCTCAGTCAACATAGTTGACTATGCTCAGTCAGCATAGTTTAGATGCTCCTGACACGATACCATGTTTTATGAATTGAACTAGATTATCTGTATGTCGAGATGTGGAGTGTATAGATTAGCAGATGGAGCCCAATCTGGTGTCCTCAGCTACCATCTTTGTCTCCATCCAGTTACAAAACTTTTATTATTTGATGTGTTTGAAGTGATTCATCCACTTCTGTCTATTTATCTTCTGCTGATTATTTAATACTCTTTGGAATTTAAATACTGTGATAGTCTTTATTGAAATAAATAACAACCAGTTGAAGTAGCCAAGAATCCAGAGTCATGGTTTTAAAATCAAGAAGCCCTCTTCTGATGATTTCAGCCAAAATATAGTTTTTTTGTTGGGAAGGCCTTGAAAAGGTATTATAATGAAAAATTTGTATTTTTACTGAATGATTTGTTTTCTATTTTTGGGTGTCCCCCCCTCCCCCTCTACTAAATTTAAAAATTCCTAAGTAATCCTGTTCAGAATTAATTCCTGTTTCACGTGATGTGTGGTTTTTCATCATTACTAGTGAAATATCCACGTTGTATAGGGTGAAAAAGGTGAGTTTGCATAGTTTTGAAAAACCCTCAAAAATAACCCATTTTTTGAAAATTCGTAGTTCCGGAACCAAAAATGGTAGAGTCCTGTGCGACCACTCAATTTATTGGAAATTATATTTACTTTAATTTTGTCGAGAATGATTTTTCTTGAGAAACTGAAGGTTTTCGAGATTGAATGAGAAATTCGAAAAAAAGTCCAAGATTTTGGGGGTTTTAGGGGTGAAGCCGCCCTCTGGCGTGTCAGCAAATTTCGGATTCGAGTTCAGCGCCCCAAAATACATACAGAACCGTCGAGAAAAATTCTTTCGGGGCTGTTTCCTGAAAAACGACCATTTGACTGGACTAATAATATTATTTTCCAGTTGAGAAAACCGTCTTATGGGCTGTAGTTGGGAGTACGCAACCGATGAATGAATGATTAGCAGTGTGGTCCGTGGTCCGTGGTGTGAACGTGATGCGTGCACATAATGGCGCATGAGTAGTTGAGTAGCGTGAAATCACGCACTGTCACGTGTCACGTGATCTGTACCAAACACGCCAGCCATTAGAGACTAGACTGAATTTTATGAATGGAGATAGTGTCTGCGCCTCTGAATGCTATGAATTGGATTAGGATAGAGGCGGAGACTGGAGAAGTGTGATGTAGTACCTACCACTCATCTCCTAATCCCATTACTGTACCCGACTTGGGCCTATCCTTCTCAATGTTCTCATCTTCTTCTCTAGTATTCCTCTTCTGCTTCTTCTTCACAATTTGAACCTCTTCTTCCGGGGGTTTCAACTTTGGTAGTTTTCTTGTGTTTATTCTTCCTAATTTATTGCTCTTCATCATCATCTTCGTCTTCTTCTTCTTCTTCTTCTTCTTCTTCTTCTTCTTCTTCTTCTTCTTCTTCTTCTTCTTCTTCTTCTTCTTCCTCCTTCTATTCCTTTTCGTGCCTCTACAATAAATACACAGAACTTAGATGCAGGGATTTTATTGGATTAAATTAAATTATCTTGAAAAACACAGTAATTATTATCAATGAACTCAATGCTGGAGCTAGAACACAAGATTGTGGCTGTTGTTCACTTAGAAATTAAATAATATGTGTAGTACCAGAGAAAAAATATAGAGCTAAGCATTATTATATCTTCTCTCCGGTATTACGTAGCTCTTTAGCACTAGAAGAAAGGACTAGGAACAGTTTATTGGGAGAAGCTTCAACTGAAAAATTAATATGAGTAGCGAGTCAGAATTTCAGGCGCACAGTGGCTACAAATCAAGGATAGTATACATCTACATCTGGGATATAGATATTCTACACTTATTAAAGACAAACACAAGAGACAATGACAACCAATGAGAGACAATCAGGAACCAACGTGTCCATATTATCGTTAACAGTATTGCCCAAAATAGGACAAATTTTGAAAAATTGAACAATTGCTAATTTGTAGAAATCATTAATTTTGTAAAGCTTATTTGAATCGTAATTTGAAATTCGACGCTGGCCACTCATCTTTATTGGTGTGAATTTACTCTCCTTAATTGGAAAATATAATAATTAATGTCATTGTATTTTATGAAACACAATATTTCCAGTTCAAGGAATAAGGCTTCAACTGCTGACTACTTTATAACCATAAATTGGCTCCTTATCAAATGAACAACTACCCAAGAGTTTACACAAAGCTAAAAACATACAATCGCAAATGTGTACAATACTTTGAAAAATGAGCTATAAAATAGAATATAATAACACTTCACTCATTATTTGGTATATTTTATGGAATTTGTACTTTTTAGGATATCTGCCCCATATAGTATAGTCCGTAATTAGTTATAAACATTCATCTATCGCTTATATTTCATATTCCTGTACTAATGTATGTAGACTCATAAATTGAGCTTCATTAGTATTGGTGTAATGTTTACTGAAATTCAATTCATTTTCAGAAAATAAGCTAGTAAGCTTATGAATGAAAGTGGAAAGGGACGAGTAAAAATGAAAATGGAGATGCTCCTACAGTACATATTACTGTACTAGATGAAATGCATGAAGTACAGTCCTGCATTCATTTCTGTTCTATAAATAGCCTTATTATAAAGTACTTGACTCATGACTTGTTAAGACCTTACGAAGATGTTTCATGGAAAGTAAAAGCATAAAAAGAGGAACTGAGGTAGCTCATGCTTCTACCATAAATATAAAATGGAAGAATAAACTGCACTGTGAATGTAGAATAAGTCTACGATATATGTTGAGCAGTATTTGATATATAGTAATATAAAGTGTGTTGGCAGACAAGGATGTGGGCTTTTATTCGCGCTCTCATGTAGATAAGAAAAGGAAAGTAGGTTTGCACTGTTGTAGTACATACTACTGGTATGGAAAGCATAATGCTACTAACAAACTCGCATGTTGATGGTTGTAGAAATGGTTATTTACTGGCTATTTAGGCCTTGCAGTAGCTATAAACACAAAATAAAATTAGTTTATAGCCCAGATGATGGTCTTGCGAATGTGAGAGTAGCCTGGAAAGTAATAGTGGGAACGGTGAGAGGCAATGTTTGCAGGTTTTTACTGCTTTCAATTCAAATTTTTTGAATACAATTTTTATTCTCTCTGCACTCTTCAAACCATGTATGTATGTATTTAATTAGAACTAGTAATACTTGGTTATTTAGTCCTACAGAGGTATGTCGCATCAAGACAAATGTCCCCACGAGCTGTAAGTCAATCTATTGTTGAAAGCATGTTATTCCTTTTCAAGTACTGTTATTATTTTCAACAATTTGCAAATAATTCATCAATGAATATAAATTGTAACAATAAATGTTGCTAAATTTACTGGAATTATTGATTTTTGTTGAAAAACGGTTATGTTGTAATTGCGATTTATGTGAGCATCGAACCCTTAAATAAGAACCCTGAGGGCTGGTTTCCAAGCTCGTCCGTTATGTATTAATTTTTAAGAATCTGGACAAAATATGATAATAATATAAAAATATATTAAATAATTTTTTTCTGAAGGTAGATTAAGCCCTATTTTTCTACATCAAAAAGATATACCTCCGATGCCCTCAATGATTCAAAATTGTATTTGTTATTGAATTGTAAAAAATATTTTTCCTTTCATTTGCATTGAATGATTTTCTATCTCATATTTAGGGCCCGTTTCCAAGCTCGGAATTTGGCTAAGTTTTAGACTTTAAACAGGCTGGAGTCAGAAAATTGGCTTTCCAAAACGGGGCCTAGTCGCAGTTTTTATCACAATAATCGCAGTTTTTATTTTCTCATTTCTATAATTGGAAACGTTTTTCCTTGACTAGCTTAAACTTCACACTATTTTATCTTTATTCTATTTGGTTTCAATTTTTTAGTTTTTCGAATTTAATTCAAACGTGACTATGACAATGACTACGACTACACCACGTTTCGGAAAGCCAATTTTCTGACTCCAGCTGTTTAGAGTCTAGAACTAAGCCAAATCCCGTGCTCGGAAACCGGCCCTAAATATGAGATATAAAATCATTCAATGCAAATGAAAGAAAAAAGTATTTTCCACAATCCAAGACCAAGTACGATTTTCAATCACTGAGTGCTTCGGAGATTTCTCGTATTGAGAACCTAAATAGGTCATTTTTTTGATGTAGGGAAATAGGGCTTAATCTACCTTCAGAAAAAACTTATTTCATATATTTCTATATTATTATCATTTTTTGTCCACATTCCCAAAAATTAATATATAACGGAGATGAACTTGGAGTATTTACTTGTAAATGTCTTACTCTGATATAAGGATGAAACCTTCCAACTTGTTGGTTTGCTTTTAAAATTGGCAATACAATCCCAATCACCAAAAATACGCTTTGAAGTACTCAATTCTAACATTTCTTGGAAAGAAATTGATGGATGCTGAAGCTCTGCAACATCCAGTTGTAAACATTGAGATGTAAATTCCTTCTTCACTTTCTTCTCGTGGTGAAACACAAACAAGGACCTGTGCGAAAAGGATGCCATCACTAGTCAAGAAACTAGAATTTGGGAAGTAGGGGCACGCGGGTGTTTGCGCGTGCGGAAGCGGTTATCCGGAAGTATTAGTCATAGAATCATAAAATGGAACCAATGAAAACCCGTTTTGGGTGAGGGGGCAGGGGGGATCTCTCCTCAGGGGCAGATGGTCCAGGGGTCGGTCGTCCCTGTTCCATACGCTTACAGGCTGGGAGAGACTGTGATTTTCGGCCTCAAGTGATCACGAACCAGTACACGACTTCTACTCACTTCTTCTTTCTCCTCCACCGCCACCTCTCTCTCCTCCTTCTCCTCATCTTCTACTTTTTCTTTCTCATTCTCTTTTACCACATCTTCTTTTTCTTTCTTCATGTTATCCTTCATCGTCCTCATCTTCTTGGTCTGCTTCTCTGGGATCACGAACCGATCGCTTTCGAAATTAGCCTCGATCATCATCAAGTAAACAGATTGGTAGTCTTTTCTAGTAGGGTAGTAGTAGCAGAATAGTAGGAGCTGGTAGTCAGCAATCAACTTGCCTTTCCCAAATTAATTTCACCTTCTCTTGCTGCTTGTTGAGAGTAATGTGACTATGAATTTGGAGGCTTTTGTGTGATAAGGTTATACATGGTGTTTACAAAATCCCTACCAATACTCTAGGGCATTGTTCCTGGGTAAAAAACATATCTAAATATCATATTTAAATTGTCATTTTGCTTTTTTCACTTATTATTTTTTTCTAACATACGAAATTGAAACTTTGCACAATCATTTATATTATTTTTTTCTAACATACGAAATTGAAACTTTGCACAATCATTTATAACAACTAGAAAAAGCTACAAAAAATTATGATAATTTTTCAAATTCATAAAAAAATGGCGGCCATTTAAAATTTTGTTTCTCAAATAACTCAAAAACCGTTGGTTTTACAAAAAATAACTTTTTTTAGTAAATTTGATTGCCGATCGATTGGTACCAGATTTTTTAAGATTGGACTATTAGAGATTGCAATATTAACTGAGATATGGCAGCTTTAGTGGTTGGTGACCCACCTTAAGAGGTTTATGTAACGCTATTTTATTGCTAGAAATTACTCAAAATCGCTTACTATTAACATGCAATTCAAAAAGAGATTGTTGCATCATTGAGTCGACTGTATCAGCATGCCTTGGTTTGCACTACAACAAACTTTCAGTGGTCACCTATGTATGAAGTGATAATACGAATCTTCATTATATTCAGATATAGATTGGGTGAACATATGAATGTCAATAATGTATTGTCAAGATAATTATTATTAAACGAAAATTCCAATTAAATGTTGTAAATCACTCCGAAGACTTCTGCTACTGAAAATATTGACTACAGGGGTATTAAGAGCTAGATGGAAATTCGAATTGTCGAACCCTGTTGTCAATCTTTGCAGTAGCAGAAGTCTTCGGGGTGATTTACAGCATTTAATTGGGATTTTCTTTCAATAATAATCATTCATTAATTAGCATTTGAACAAATGCAATTTCCAATTTATCTTCATCTATTGTCAAGATGAAGATTGTCAAGATTAATATTGCTCTTTAGCAGTTGACTGATTCCTGAAATAATTCCATTTTCATTATCCATGTTTCATATTTTCAGTTTCCTTGTGATCTAAAATACTGTATGTTGAACATGACAGTTTAATGAAGGAGACTGTGTCACTTATGAAACACTGTAAGTCATTATTGGAGCTATTATCCATCTTAATTTAAATTTACAAATCCGGGAACTACCGAAATCTTCACATCCTGAATTTATTTGTAAAAAATTGGTTACAAACATCATGAATAAAACATAAATTGTATAAATAAATAAATCATACGAAACTGTATCATAAATTAAATAGGAAATTTGAAATACTTGAAAATATTGAAAGTGTGTCTGTTATTTTCCAGTATATCAGTGAGTTTCGCTTAGTAGTATGACACTCTACTGATATCCGACTTTTATTTTTAGTCTGATCTACTAGGTGCTTTGCAATTATAATGATCTTTCTGATTTAGCATCTTTAATAGTGTTACGAACTAAATTTGTATATTCGCCTAATCTTCAGAGTATGCGAACGTTTTTGAAGCCACAATATGAACAGCACCTAACCGGCAAAACAAAGTGGCAAGTCCAAGCGAGGCACCGGTCTGCTGACCTGCTATCATATACCAGAGATTATAGATATAGTATTCCGTTTCTCTATGCATATACACTCCAACTCCGATCCCTCCTGACCTCCTTGACTCTTGCACACAAGTGAGAGGTTCAGTGAGGAAACAAGGAGAGAAATGAGAAGGAGAGAGAATTACAATTCTCAACTGCTCCTTAGGAGAGGACGATACTGAGGACTTTTCCCTTTCTTCATTATTTCTTCTCTGTGTTACTCTCGCTCATCATTTTTCCTTTCTCTCTAATATTTTTCCTTTCATTCTTCTAGTACTCAGCACTTCTCCCACTCTCTCTCTCCTTAGCACTTTCTTTCTCTTTTATTCTGTTCTCCTTCCTTTTCAGTTTTATCTACTTCTTTAATTCTATTCTCCTTCCTCTTTTATTTCGAATGCAAATAATAAACTCTTAATTTCTCAAAACTCCTTTACTCAATCAGCTCTCATATTACATCGAATCCTCGTCCAACCTCTCAAGATGTTATATTTTTCATAAAACAAGGGTAGCTCAAGACTCAAGATTTACCAGGTTATCATTTCTCATAGAAAAAGGGTAACTCATGACCTCGAGCCTCCACCTAATTTTGCTCAATCATGTAGAAAAAAATGCTAACATTTTCTGAGTGTCGTTCAAAGTTCAAAGTTAAGTAAACCCTATAGTTTTGATAGTTAATAGTTTGATATTAATAATATAGTAATAGGAGATAGTTGATAGTTTGTAGATTCATGTTCAAACTTTTTTGAGCATCTTGAAACTATATACACCTTCACAACTTCTCTTTTCCTTACCCTCTCCAATGCATGATTCTCAATTTCTCATAATATTCTCCATTTTTCATTCATATTTTTTTCAATATCTCAGTTTCTCCGTTTTTATACCCATCTTGTCCGGAACAATATATTTTATTTAGGCTATCTATTTAGTTTTTTAATGAATTGCACAAATCGGGAGAGAAAAACTGAGTATATCTTACACTAATTACCTCCCAAATTTAGATAACCTGAAAAAGTCTGAAAGATACTTAATTTATTTGTTCAGTACATTACTCAGTCATCCTTTTCTTATGAATCCTAGTTTCTTGAAATGTATTAAATCAGGGTTACTTCTTTTTATTTATGAAATAGAATTAGAATAAATAATAGAATTTATAATAGAAATAGAATACAATTTATAACAACTAGTTTCAGTGTTCACACCATCTTCAGGTTATAATATGAATTTATTTTATAACTAGTTGTTATAAATTGTTTTCTTAATCTATTATTTTCAAAAAAGGTACTATAATCCTATTTTATAAAGAATCTTATTTAATGTATTTGATGCTCAAGACTCAAAATTTACCTGGTTATCTTTTCTCATATAACAAGGGTAGCTCATGATCTCAAGTCTCCACCTAACTTTGCTCAATCATGTAGAAAAAAATGCTAACATTTGTTGAGTGCCGTTTAAAGTTATATGGATTGAGTCTTTCAGTTTTCATCGTTTCATCCTTATACCAGATCTATAGTATATGATCTCATCCGTATTTAACTTTCTCTCTCGCTTCTTCTTTCTCACTTTCGAGTTGAGTCGTTTCTCTCATCTGAGTCCATGACTTGTGATGGATGGATGAGATGGAGTAGAAGGTGTTGGTTATTGTGGGTGCGGGGAGGGGGAGGTAGTCAAGCAACGGTATCCAATTAATACCGGTTCCCATAAGATGAAGAAAGGTGCTTCAATCTCTATCTATCTCTTCTCCAAGTGACTGTCTGTTTAGCTGCTGACTGTCGGCCGGTTTTTGTTTAGAGCTGCTCTGTGTGTAGTGACTCCTGTTTTTCAGGGTATGCAACCGGTCGTACAAGAGAACTATCAGTTCGTAATCTAATTAAATAAATTTTCTTCTATATAATTTTCTGATTTCGATTAAATTTTTTGATAGTTATGTATACCCTGAACAACAGGAGTCACTACACACAAGGCAGCTCTAAACAAAAACCATCCTATTTAAACTATCACCGAATTTCAAACTTCAAATGAATTATTCAATGTTAAATTTGATTGTAGTTTACTGGTTCGAACGCTTTCTTTGAAGTTTGAAATGCGGGGATGGTTTAAATTGGAGATGAACATTGGCAGAATGGTTCCTTACGATAGCCTTCGACTATATTGCTTTCATAACTACACACGTCAAAACTCAAACTCAAAACTGATAAAATGTTTTCTTTGACAAATTGATTAATAAAGTCGAAAATCAATCTCATATGTAGATTAACTAATCTGGTTTCAGAAACTTGTTTGCACCCCCTTCCTCCACATCCATAATACTAATGGAAAGAATTGGTTTATCCACCTACGGGATAGGAAATCCACGAATGACGCATCATCACGTCTGAACTACTGGACTGATTAACTTGAAATTTTGCATATAGATTCTCAATTTACCGAGGATGAATATAGGCCTATTTTAAATTCTTCAAGATTTCAGTAGGTCAAGTTTTCAGTTTGTCAAATTTTTAATTAGACCCTTGCGGAGCACGGGTTACCTTCTAGTATTGCACAAATTTGACATTCGGCGGGGAGTGTAATTCCTTCTATAGAAGTACCATATACATAAGAAATATGTACCGGAACAGGTTAGTTAATGAAACCAATCCCTGAAATGAAGATGATGATGAAATAGAGATATACTATACTCTATTTTTGTTTATAGGGCCCAATTCTTATACGGTAAAGTAGAGTTAGATCTTCTAACAAATTTTCTGCATGCATCAGGAGAGATAGATTAGAGATCGGCGAATTGACACTAAGAAGAGCAAGAAACTAGGATAAGCAATATAGGAATGTTGGATTGGTAATTTCAGTGCATCGTGCTTCACGATAGTTGGTTGCATTGCAGTTTCTTTAGTTGTTGTGCATAGTTTGAGATTTGGGTGCACGTTTCTGTGCACATTACGCAAGACAGGCAGCTCTTTTCAGAGGGGGAGTGGTTGGTGGGGAGAGGAGGGTTGAATGGGAGGTACAGACGTCATGGCGAGTGAAAGGAATAGATTAGTAGATCCGTTATTACCAAATGTACAGAATAAGTGTAATTGTGAGTCGATTTTCACCTGCAGAAACTGAAGTGAATATTTCACAGAAAAAAAGTTTCTTTCCAATGTTTTGTAAGTGGGAGATATGACTTTTACGAACGAAAGATGATGGAATTACGTTCAGTACAATCATGAAAGTAATGTCGATTGATGAAATGCTCAAAAATCAAGTATCCAATTCATAATCACTGACTGGGAACTATGAGCACATAATACATAACAATTAGTGTTCTTTACTCCGTGCTATGAGGTTCAATTCACACAGAAGTGGCGATTGTGTGGTGCTGACTTTTGTCACTTCTATATCTACATAATTTTATTATGGTTCTTTGAGCGTTATGCCACTTCTGTTTGCATAGGACCATATGCTTATATGAGGGTGAAAAAGCTCAGCGCCACGTCCGTGCCATTGCTGTTCCTGTGTGACTTGGGCCTCACAGAATACTAATGAATGAATAAGAAAACCTCCAAATCAGATAGCAGTCTGTTTGAGTTCAGTCTAGTTGACACATATCAACTCGATCTACTTCAGAATCAATCAGCAATTCAATTAATGTCTGTGTGCTAACCAGCAAACATACCTAATGTAGGCATAGTGGATGATATTTAATATTATCTTCCTCATTGTATAGGTGTTATCCATAATATTACCATTAATAATGGCTTGAAACTTTGTTCCTTGAATGAAGAGGTGAGCTTACTCGATTTCGCTGTCAACAAATCGATTGTTCATTAGTCATAAGATTCATAAAATCTTATCAGCCACTCACAAACCTCTGACTTGTGGGCATAATCCTACTGATCTAGGAAACGTAATTTTAATTTCAATAACATGGCAACAGCTCCTATTGGGTCAATAAATAATGCAAGTGTATAATATCATAGTGAAGGAGCATATTCGAACTAACGATGAATGAGGACCTTCTATGAAGAGATCTTCATCTGATAATTAGGTCGGTGACGATAGTGGTAATATAGTGAAGGAGCCGCGTGATGGATGTGATGATGGGTTAAATACCACACCACCACGACAAGTCACGCGGCCAAATATAAAATGGCGGCTTTTATAGAAAGTGCGCGCCACTCCACGTTTGCGCTTCAAAATGCTGCTGACTACGATGACGATGGCTGTAATTATTGTTATCATTACTGCAGGAATGGTTGGCACTCGACAGAGACTGGAGAGATCTCTTCTTCGGAGAAAAATATGCTGGTCAATTTGCCAACTGTTTATGTAGAGACTGTGATTATCGTCAGAAAAACAAAGCGGGATGGAGATGGTAGGAGTTTGAAATGGGGGGTGAACAAGTGGATTAGTAGCATGAGAGGAGATGGAGCTGGAATGAGGAGGAAGGGAAGGAGGACCAGAAAGGAGTAGGAACAGAATAAGGATTTGGTGATAGTGAAAAATATGAATGAATAGGAATATAATCGATGAATAATTGAAAAATATGAATGAATAGGACTGTAAGTTACAATCAGATGAGTTGATGGAGAAAGAGAGGCTTCAAACAGGAAAAATAAGTACACGAACTAAGTTGTAAAGATGACGCGAATTATAAATTATCAATTAGAAATATTGAAATATTGTCTTTTTTCTTCAGGACTACTTTTGAATAGAAAATAAAAATATAAATCTGAGTACCCTTTTTGAAATTATTTTGTCACTACATGTTTCGGGGAAATGAGAACGAAGGGAAGGAGGACCAGAAAGGTGTAGGAGCAGAATGAGGATTTGGTGGTTATGAAAAATATGAATAAATGGGGAAGAAGGGATACAATAAGTTACAATCAGAGTTGATGAGGAAATAGAACCTTCAAACAGGGAAAAGAAGTACACGAAGAAAATTATAAAGATGATGCAAATTATAAATATCATTTAGAAATATTAAAATATTTATTAATTCACATTATATATTAGTATGGAGCTGAAAATGATGACTTTGCAGTAGTAGATTACCAGCCACATTGCCACATTATATCTCGTTCAACAAAGATGATCTCTAAACTTTGCATCATTGCACAAAAAGCTATTAGAACTCGCAGACCAGGCTTGAGCATGTTGTGTATTTCGTAATTAACGCACACAGTTCCAAACTTTCTAAACTTCATAAATTAGGTGGAGCCAATTCAACTTTTAGTGGATCGTGTATTGATACTTTAATAACATACTTTATAATAATAGTGAAACTGGTAATCATTTTGGTCATTGAACTCCCAAGACATTCACTTGAACCATACAGACGAGATAGCGCAAGTATATTGTTTTAAAATCACTTCACTTATATGGACTACTTTATTCAAATTAATAAAAACAATATAAAACTTGTAGTACCCTCTTTATTTAAAACATTTCAACGACTAGTTTCGACCTATTTTGGCAATTAAAATTTTTTTAACTGATAATGACCAAAGTAGGTCGAAATTAGTCGTTGTAATGTTTTAAATAAAAAGGGTACTACAAGTTTTATATTGTTTTCATAAATTAGTATATTGTATTGAATATTGTATCAGTTGTCTCTCCTTGAACCCAGATTATTAGGTGTTCTTAATCGGCACATTATCCATTCAATATTCCATTCAAATAGAGAAAAAAATTGTAATAATAACTTTAGCAATGTGTTCCCAACAACAATAAATTCGGCAGAACATTAGTAACCTTATTTCCGGCTTTACTTTTCATAGTAAAACAGAAATGAATGATTAGTCGTCTGGTTTCATTCATGGAATCCTGACAGGTTTCACAGTTTGTGCGGGAAGTTTGCAGGTTGCAAGTGGTGGAGGGTCAGGCACAGTTCGTCTGTCTGAGGAATGCTGGTGACCTTTTGCTGTAGTGTAGACCTTTCCTTCCACTGTAGATGTTGAATAGAATCTCTGTAGTTGATTTGAACTCAACTATTGTGTTAACTTCAGTATCACTATACAACCGAATGAAACTCTGCCACGTCTCAACCACAGTGTACCGTGATCTTGCGGTTTTATTAGACGATACACATTCCATTTGCACTTGAATAATTGACCTAGATCGGAGGATTTATGCTTTATAAGATTGATTAGAAATTATTTGTATTTAAAATCGAATGAGTGTAGAATGTTCGTATCAAATCGAAGTTAAATTACCTCGTAGAGGCTTGTTTGAACAATATTGGTGATGGTTGGGCTAGTAAAATGAATACTAATACTACTTAAAATTGATAATGTTGAGAACTTCAATGTGGAAAGAACCCATTCAAATAATGAAAAGTGGATTTAAATTAAGTTTAGCTAGAAAATAGGAAGGAGAATAATTCAAATTTATTCTGTCAATCAAAACAATTACAATTTCAAAGAAAATAGTATACATCACAGAAAATATAATCAGAAAACTCCTTAATAAACAAAAAATGAAATAGAATTAATCATATAACATGAGCTTAGTTTATCAAGAATTTATAAATGGGAAAATTTATATAAATGTATAAAATGATACTTATACTTTGAAATATGATTTGATAAATTCTACTGAGCGCAAAAAAATATAAAATTTACGTCCGCGCTCAAGAATGATTGTTATTTGGCTGTTTACTTTGGCTGTTTGGGAGAACAGTCTGGAATCTTCTAAAAGCATTAGGCTAACATTTATAGAAGTTTCTTGTGACTATCATATGAAAAAAATCTATACTGTTACAACCTTGTTTTCTTATATGTTTTCTTCATATTTGTTTTCAAATATGATAAATTAAACTTAGAAGGCAGGCCAGATTGGTTTTAACCAATACATTTACTATTCTATTATTGAGTGTGTGATTTCTGCTTTCAATAGGCCTACAACATTCCAAAATTATTGTCCTTTTACACACTTCAAAATTGAATTTACCAAATCATTGTAAAATAATATTTCATTTAAATTTGTAAACTTATTTCTGATATATTATTAGTATTACATGTTCAATAAATATCATGAAAGTATTGATGAAATTGAAGGTATTGACATTTTTTTTCGTTCTGTGTGCTCTTTCCAGTTTTGTTTTATTCCCACGATGTTAATCCCACATATTGTGTGTTGCCCCATCAAACAAATGAATGCAAGGAGTTGGTATTTATTCAACTCTTGATCAGCTCTCTGTATTGATTCAGAAATGTCAACGTAGTCTGGCTCTTAAAAATATCCTGACATATGTTAATATCACAGTAGAGAGAATCTCATAATGCCAATTATTGTAATTCCTACTTTTCGACCATGCGTGAGAAAATAATATTGATTGTATTCTTTCTCTCATGAATGCATATTCCAATGAGGATTATGCTTAATATGGCCACGATTTTTGATATTGTCAAAACTATGCTACAACAAAACCAGTGTTAGAAGTGACCGCTCCCTTGGCTGACTTCACTTCAGTCCATACATTACAGAGATTATCTGCACTCCACTCCATACTTCAAGTACTGTACAACTGTACTGCATAATGGTATTGCAGCAACGTGGCCTGCCTTGTTCGTACCATACAATCTCGTTGTTTCTCTCAGGTTTTGTCTTGCACTCTTTTGTCCGGTTCTCAACAGCAGTGAAGACAAAATCTCCCATTCTTATTCGCTTCTACTGCATATTTATGACGGTTCAAAGAGAGAAAAAAGAACAGAATAGGTCCAAAGAGAAAGAAAATGAAAGGAAAGAAGTTGGATAGAGAAGAAAGACTTTGGCAAGTTATTCTCTTGTTTTACTCGTCACAATGTGTGTTATTTACAGAGCCTCCAAGTTGGGTACTGTTGTTCTAGAAGTGTTGTTATGGTACTGCATAACATCCACTAAATTTATGCTGTACAAATAGGTGTGCTGTATTGGAGAGTCGGGCCAATCCAAACATAAAGGGAAACGGTTTGTGATCCCCTCAGGCTGATGGAAATTTTGATAATATCTACTCCATAACTTGATGTTTGTTTTGAAATACTGGGGATAATTTTTTGAAAGAAGAATATCCGGAAACTTAATGTTTTTGTGTATTAGAATTGTTAGCAGTTTTTCTCCAACTTTCAATTCATTAGTTTCAATAGGGCTAATTCATAGTTTTATTATTATTATAAAGAACCATTAGTAATAATTACATAGCTTTATTGCTATCCAAAAATTGTCTTTGGCAGACGTTCCTCATCCACACTGGGTATAAATCACTTGAAACTTGACTTCCAATCACTTTTCGGGGTGAAGAGCTCTTCAATTTAACCTGTTTAATTTTTCGATCCTACTGATACAGTCAATGTATTTGAGGTATTAGAAATTGTTACTGTTACGATGGATTGTGTAACGATTGTTTGACGATGCTTAATACTTTTTTGTAAAGTTTTTGTAGCAAATAAAATTCTTGATTCTTCTGATTCTTGGTGTCACTTCTACTGCTCTTGCTACCCGCTAGCCCCAACCGAATAATATTGTATTTTCAAAATATTTTGAAGCTTAGGGTACCCACAGATCGATCAGGTCGATATTCAGCTTTCATTATGAGTTGCGATTAACCTTCATCTAACACAAACACAATGGGTCGATTTAATAAAAACTAGAATCTAGTGACCAGCAGCTTGTCATTAGATCTAGCTATTCTGATAATATAACATTGCACAGTTGACTTGTATGATAGAATTTGTTTGAAAATGACTTATAAATAGTTGTTCTGTGAACAGTAGACCTCACGCAGTATTCTCATCCACAAGTACCTGATTGAAACTTAAAGGTGCGTACAGATTTTCGCGCCGCGAACATGAGCAATTCACTTTTAATCAGCTGATGCCAAGCTTTTTATATCTGTATCTGTAAAAATACAGATATAATCAGCTGATTAAAAGTGAATTGCTCATATTCGGGGTGCGTATATCTGTACGCACCTATAGACCTTATGGAAATACAGCTATAGACTGGCTTCTCCACACATCTGTGTAATCACTTGTCAGCTGATTTATGATGAACAATTCTATAGTCTGATTTTTACTTCAATATTGGCGTATGAAGGAGGCTCCTTTTTCCTTTTATATTATCCTTGAAATACAAAATTTCCAAAAACCTTGTATATACGTCGACGCGCAATTAAAAAAGGAACATAGCCTACCTATCAAATTTCATGAAAATCTATTACCGCGTTTCGCCGTAAATGCGCAACATATAAACATTTAAACATTTAAACATTTAAACATTTAACATTTAAACATTTAAACATTTAAACATTTAAACATTTAAACATTTAAACATTTAAACATTTAAACATTTAACATTTAAACATTTAAACATTTAAACATTTAAACATTTAAACATTTAAACATTTAAACATTTAAACATTTAAACATTTAACATTTAAACATTTAACATTTAAACATTTAAACATTTAAACATTAAACATTTAAACATTTAAACATTTAAACATTTAACATTTAAACATTTAAACATTAAACATTTAAACATTTAAACATTTAAAATTTAAACATTTAAACAATGAAACATTTACACATTTAAACATTTAAACATTTAAACATTTAAACATTTACACATTTAAACATTTAAACATTTAAACATTTAAACGTTTAAACGTTTAAACATTTAAACATTTAAACATTTAAACATTTAAACATTTACACATTTAACATTTAAACATTTAAACATTTAAACATTTAAACATTTGAACATTTAAACATTAAGAGAAATGCCAAACCGTCGACTTGAATCTTAGACCTCACTTCGCTCGGTCAATTAGCACTTAATTCGACCTATTGTAAAGCATGGGTATGAACAGTAGGCCTATGGAATCGTTTTGATTCCCGTTCACCAGGATGACATTCAAATATTTTCATTATTACAGCTGATTGGTGGTATCGATCGAAACCGAAATCCACACCGCCACTTACTCGTTCTGTTCGCACCTTTAGTCGGATCTAATAATATTTCATGAGAATGAATCAGTAATGTTAAATCATCTCAGCATTTTGCTCGAGAGGAACTTGAGTGGTGTCTTAATTGCAGTTTTATTTGAATCGCTGATATCTAAAATACAATAATATTCTACGATAAGGCAATCTAATCTACAATATTTATTACACGGTAAATTGTGTAACGATTTTACTGTTACGATGAATTGTGTAACAATTGTTTGACGATGCTTAATACTTTTTTGTGATGTTTTTGTAGCAAATAAAATTCTTGATTCTTCTGATTCTTGAATTTATGTCACTCCTACTGCTCATACTACCCGCTAGCCCCAACCGAATAGTGTATTTTCAAAATATATCAGAGCCTATATTTTGAATGATACTGTTTCAGGTTTATCTCCACTTATTGACTAGTGAGTGAAATCCTTGTGATACTTTCATAGGTGAATAGTCAAAGCTAGGATACACGACTCGTCAGTATCCATGTTTTATGACAGTTACTATTACACGTTTTGACCTTTCAAGAGTACTCGATAGTAATAATTGAGAAGAGAGTGGAATGGTGTAATTATTGACAGTGGATTGAAGATTGGAATGTCAATGACGACCTACTCGTGACAACAGTCTGCTTTGAGAAGACATCAGGCAGGGGAAGAAGGTAGAAGAAATTTAATATCGAAGGAGTAAAATATGAGTAAGGATGATGCAGGTGTCTTATACCGTCAATATTGAAAAATGGAAAATGTAATATTGATTGTGTGAAAAAATATTATAGGGAAGAAGAGAGGAAAGAAGAAAAATGAGATAGAGGATTGATTGATTGAGTACTTTATTCATGTAGATTACAATATATACTGGCTTATTCACTTATATACGATAGCTTACAATACAGAAAAATTATAGATGAATTTACATAATATTGACTAAGAAAATAATAATAATTATTGAACTGTATATGTAGGAAAAAAACAATTTGGAATAACTATAGATAATATTATTATGCATCTACATCTACATGAGGATGAGAGAAGGATTATAGGATGGAAGGCAGGCACGGATCTCGGACTCTGACCTCGGGGTGGTCGTCCAGGGACCTATCACCCGAAAATATTTTCAAGTTTTTGATCAAAAACAGCATTTGAGAGCTTTATTTTTCAATATTAATTTGATTTCTAGAACTTGCGCCCCTATATCTTGATCTGTAACTAACTCTCGACATTTTTTCAAACACCACTTGTAAGTGAAAGGGGGGTGCTTCGAGAGAAGCCCCCTGGATCTGCGCCTGAAAGGAGTAATAAAGATGAAATAATTTATTCAATATTAGGAAAAGGAGAAATTCAAGATAAGAATAAAGCAAACATGTAATGAAGAGAAGAACAAATGAAAAGAAAACATGAGAGATAATGATTGTGGAAGGAGTATAAGGTATAGTGACAGTGAGAGGAGACGAGGATAGGAAGAAGTGAGTGCAATAAGAAAGAGAAGGAGGGATGAATGGTGAAGAAGTTGGAGAAGGAGGAGCATAAACAAGAAGAGTGACAGTGACACAGGCCTAGTGACCTCTTTATTCGAGCGCTAGGCACCAGGCAGCCGGCTGTAATTAATATTTTTCTTGAATTAATTATTTAGCTGGTGCTCGCATATCCGCTTTTGCGGATTCAACGAAAATGGAAAACTCGGACTGGCCACCTTTCGATTTCAATTTGATGGTGGAAAAAGAGAAAATTTTCCACGAAATCACAATGATTGAAATAGAAATAATTATATATCAAAAAATAATAAGTCAGTGATAAATTGATTATACGATTCAGGGAGAAGCAGGTGAAAGTTTTTAGAAAAGAAACTGGGCTATACGCCATTAAAAATTTGCAAAGCGTTCTTCTATACGTTTATAGGGCTTACTGGAAAAATGAAAACAGATAGATTGTAGTACGCCTGATGAAGTTCGATAAATACGAGTACTATAAAGTTTGTTCAATTGGATCTCATTGTCCCAAAACTATAAAAATCAATCTTCGTTTTTTGCCTATAGTTGTGAAGGTTATAGAATTATTCATTCTGTTATTCATTCATACAATAAGTACATTATCAAAATGATAGGGAGATGAAAAATAAGGTAACCTTGTGCTATTCCTTCCTCTTCCAAATTTAGATAACACATAGTACGAAATAGGTTAAGTCTTGTAGTTCTTCAATTCACAAAATTTTTAGTTCTCAAGTATTTTCACAATGGAGCCTCAAAACTTCCATGAAGAGTGTCACTTCAGAAGATCAACAGTTTTCAGTAAAATAGTTACTAAAATCCCAAGTATCTTGGAAATTTTTGATACTGAAATCAGTTGATAGTTTTGTTTTATAGACCTTATAAAACAAGATCGAAACTTATAAAAAGAACTTGAAAAATAAAACTTATTGGTATACCCACCAATTTTTAAGAATAATTTGGATTGATTTACTTATACAGTACTTCAAATGATAACTCAATAAAATATCATAATAATTGGTAACTGGATGAAATTGGCGGTTTTCCCCAAGGACATTTTTGTTTATTTGTAGTAGGCTGCAGCTGTGCGCTTTTTCAAAACTATTTTCAAAATTTATTGGTATGAGTACAAAACAAAATGATTGGGAGAGAACATACTCAGCCCAAAACTGTACTTCTCCCGAATTTCGATGAACCAAATAGGCCTACTTGGGTGAAATTAATTTAATTCTGTAAACAGGATACATTATTTAAACATTCATAAATACAATATCATTCTCAACTCGTTATGAATGAAAGAAAAATTCGTTGATTTGTCGTTATGAATGGTTGGGAAAGGATCAACAGGCTCAATTCCCTAAATTTTTCCTTTCCCAAATTTTAATTAAAAATTAAATATGATGATGGCAGTTGTAAAGCATCATATCAGTGAATAGTTCTGATAGATGGTTCTATTTACTCCTGAATGATTATTCTCAGTATAATAAATCAAAGTATAATTGAATAATTGCTCCAGGCCCATATGCATATGCACCATCTCAGTTTAAACGGAGATTGATTAGATGTTCATTTAAACCCGCGAAGGGTTAGGCCTACATTATTATAAACATTATAATAAATGCGACCTTATCTCCCAGTAAGCGTAGATTAGCGTTGAATGGTGCTATATGGACTATTATCGATATCCTCAGCTAAGTTCTCAACAATATTCGTAATTCGTTACATTCACAAAAAAAACTTTGGCACAATATTTTGAAGTCTTAGTTATTTCTAGGCTGTCCTGTTCATTGAGACTCTCACTAAAAAATTCAGACTCGCTTGAAGATCTAGTAAAAACTTCCCGGATTGGAAAGTGAAATAACAACTCAGTGATAAGACAAGATCACTGCGTCACCGGTTATTATCAGAAGATGTGGAATGAGGCAGGAGGCAGCATCAGCAGCAGCATCAGAATCAGCTGGTTACATACTTGAGCTTGACCTCGTTCGCAGTCAAGTTCAGCGTTCACAACCCAACTTGTCCTACACTTTCTTGTTATTATCATTCTCCATCGCATTCTTATTTCCCTCTGTCTCCTTATCTGCACTATAATTTATTTAATCCTTATTCTCCTAATTCTATTTTTTCTCTCTCTCTTTTCCTCATTCTTACAGTTCCCTTCTCAGTTTGATATGAGTAGTAGGGCAGTCGAGTTGCAAGTATTGAAATGGTAAAACCCTCAGGGAAATAATTTTTTTTCTTTGGCATATATCTCATATCGTATTAAAACAAATACCCTTTTATTTTATTAGCTCTAAAAAGTAAGTGAGTATCTCATATCATCTCCTCCTGCTTCAATCGTCCGATTGGTTGGCAGCTTTCCATCTTTGTCTGTCCAGAGCCAGCTGTTTTAGTTGAGTATAGCTCTGGACCCCAAGATCCCGGGTTATCTGCTTCAAATATTGTAGCCGGGGTCTTCCACGAGCCCGTTGTTCACTGATTGCACCTTCCAGTATTGTTAGCGTGAATTCGCTGTGTCTTATAATGTCCTATCCACGAATCCCGTCTGTCCCTAAAATATTTCAATAGAGTTTTTTGTGTCTCTTCAGCCCTTCTTCATTTGTTATTCTATCGGTCCATTTTATTTTCAGCATTCGCCTCCAACACCATACTTCAAATGCATTAATTGCCTTTTCTTCCGCCTTACCGATAGTCCATGTCTCTGAGCCATATAGTGCAATACTCCAGATACAACTTTTTATAAGTCATATTTTGACTTATATCTAATATAATATAATATTATATTTTGCCCCAAATCAAAAGAAGATCAAAAATGGAAATTTCCATAGAAAGAGAAAAGTGTTCGTTTTTGCATTACATTCTTTTTATATTTAGTCAAAAATCAGAAGAATATTAACGTGAATTCAGATGGGTGGAGAGAAATATTTGCAAAAATCAGTGAAAAATGAAAGACCAAAGTTAATGCTGTTGAGCCTGGCAGAAATTTTTCATTTTTAGTGTGAACAATGCTATTAGCTGAAATATTCATAATTTCAATCATGGAGATTATTAATTATGTCATCACCTCCATTTTTATTCCTTCAACAATTTTGTTCAATCTCATCATCACCAAAATTATTCCAGTACTCTTCCTGTATTTATCAATAGTGTTTTTATTTCTTATCAGCCTTCCACCACCACAGCCACGATCTTTGTTGTCCTTTCTTATTCGTTTCAGCTGAGCCAATCAGCTGACAACCTCTTTAAAGATCACTTTTCCTGCACATGTAAAAACGTGCGTCCTCACATACACATATACGTGGGAAAATCTGCTATCTCACTTGCTCACCCACTTCACTCCTTCTTCTCTCTTCCTTCTTCCTTCTCCTTCTCTCTATTTCCGGCGTTCGCGCTCAGACTCACAGTAAATATCATTAACCTACAAATTGCTAAGTTATTCTCGATCAGGACAAGAAGAACTTGTCTTGTAAAATATTCGCTGCCTATAAATTCAGGTTGGGAACCTAAGTCCTTTTAGTTTTAAATATCTTGTTTTTTTAGTGGAACTTTCACACCAATAATGGAGCTGATTACACTTTCTATCAAGGACAGTGTGAGAACACAATTAACGACCCTAGGCTCTTTCACTTTTCGTTAATTCAATTCATATTGAAGTATTTATAGACACATCTAATGCATTGTCATTTTGTAGGATTAGGATGTCTTTGTATGAAAATGTTTGATATTTCCAAAAATAAGAAGAAGAATGATAGTTGAATCATATAAGTCAATGAAAAGGAAAATAAGAATGAGCTTATCGCATGTTCATGATCTATCAAAAGATAGTTTGATCATATCAATCAGTTTAAATGGATGCTGTCCATTTGAGTTTGAATGGTTGGATCATATCAATGAGTTTAAATGGATGCTATAATTTCCAATTAAAGATTTATTTCTTTTTTTTTGTAAAAGTTCGTGGTTAAGATTGACAGGTTTCATGCTAAAAATAACGAATAGTGTATTCCAATCTTTTTAGTACAAAAATATATGATATTCACATTCCTATTTTTCTTTGTATTCTGTGGTAAGATACAACTACAGTACTAGGTATAGACTGTAAATTAATATTGTCATACTCAGTTAATATAATCATTTATCTATAAAAATAGCCATCGTTTGGAATAGTAGACCATGATTAACAGAAGAATGACAGAATTCCTAGACGTCCTAGATTCAAATAGTTTCCAAAAACCTTGTATCAAATAGGTTTTATTTGAATCGATAATATTGAATATACTCCATTTGCATCATGAAAGGACTTTATTATGGATAGGTTAGTATCGTATTTATTATACGATAGTAGGCCATCATCAGCAGGGGAAAGTGAAAAGCAATTTTGAAATAGTAGGAGAGTTTGTCGGCTCTAATGAGTGTTGATTGCCGCTGTCAGACTAATTGAAATTTATTTGGAAGGCGAGGCGTTGGTGTGTGAAGTGTATGGAGTCAACCAGAAGCGCCCAACATCCAACATCTTCTAATTGTGAAAGTGGACTTTTGTGTCGAAGGTTAAAAATAGTGGAAACTCGAGATGTGTGCATTTACATCCATCTATCTCTTCTCTTATTATCATTCTTGTTTCATCTATCTTTCTCTCATTTCATATCATTTTTCCTCCTCTGTCATCTGTGCTTACTTTTGAAAGTAGTTCTGTTTCTTTTTCACCCTAGGACTTGGATACAATCTTCTCGTCTATTAAACTCTCCCTCATCCAATTCATATTTTCCCTATTCAATTAATATGCAATATCTTTTTTCTCTATCTGTGCTCTGTTAGTTGAGTTCCTAGCTTCTTTAGTTTATCTCTTTCCTCTCCTACTTTTCTCCCTTGTCCAATTGTTCTTTCTATTTCGTTCTAGTTCCAGTCCGTCTGCAGGCGCCTCCGGATCAAGGAAGCACTGATCGGTCAACATTTTGATTTGTCCCAAATTCCTTCTACTATTTCCTTTACCCTCTCTTTTTGTCATTCTTCTCTTCCTTCCTCTCCCTTTCCTTACCCAACTCCCAAGTTCTCCTCACTTACCATAGAAGATTATACCTTTCATTTCTTCTTTTTTGCTCTCATATTTTACTCATCGTCATATCCTTCTCCTCCTAGTCTTCCTCTCCAGCTACATGTCTCCCTAGTATTGGAGATGTATTTTTTCCAGTGTTTGTCTATATATATCTGTAGTTGTATATATACAACAGATGTGTGGTGACCTTCCGAGTGAAGAGGATGATTAGATCCTCCTCCTATTCTATTTTTCTATTTGTGTAGTCGAACTTTCACCTATCGAAATGAAAATGAAGCTGATCGTTGTCATTATGAAAACAAGAAGTTTGTTTTTTTTTCAAACCAGTATTATTTTGTATGCGGAACGTGTTTTGGAATAACTGATGTGCTTATGATTCATGTTTTCAAGCACTAAGGTGCATTGAATTTCTTAGGTGTATCACTTTCATTCTACCTGAACCTTCTACATAGATTTTTATAAAAATTATTTTTTTGAACTGTATATAATATGTACTGAACTGTATATGATTGAAAGTAGTGAATATTCACTTACTCCATTCAAAAATTCTAATTCTTTCTTCCTTCAAAAAAATAAACAATCTAATACATCCCAAAAAGCAAATACAATATTGTTTCCTAGTTTCTAATTTGTGTCCCCTATAGGCTACCCTGTGTGGGGATACTTACATTACTTAGTATTTACTACATATTACACAATTTTTTTAGTCAAGTTTTTTCAAGTATATGATTTCTGTATATGATGGGAAGTCGTGGATGTTTTGTTCACTTATTCCATTATTCTATTTGCTTACATTGTAATAAATTTTTTCCATTCTCATTCCATCAATACTTGTCATCTAAGCCGATCAGATCTACAAATCGCATTAAATATTTTAATACACTATTGTTCTGGTATATCTTTATTTAGCGATCCAGAGAATTAACTTTCCCAATCTACTATTCTAATATTTCGAGGATTTTGATCATCATAAGATAGACTAAATGGATAAATTAGTTTCATTAATAAGAATTGTTAAGTACAGTCAGGATAGAATTACTCTATCCTATTTGCAATTGTAATTATTAAGTTGGACATCAATTGACAATTAAAGATACAAGAATCGATACAATATTTTTCAATCGGAGCAAAACAGCCGTATTTCAATTTATTTATGTATTTATTTATTTATTCATATGAAAATACAATTCAGGTAAAAACAACAAGCATTTGCCCAAAACTGTTTCAAACCTTAATTTGGAATACACCGTCTAAAGGTTATGCTACTTACGAAACTTAAATGACAATTCTTACACAATTTTGAGTCCTAAAATGTATCTAATACAATTTTGAATTTATCAGATTGATCGATTTCCAAATACAAATCCAAACAAAACTCTTCCTTCACAATTGCAAAAAATATTGAAATTTTCACTCAAATCCACAAACTCATGATGAATCTGATGAATCCATCTTGGACAATTCAGTTCTTCCAGAATATTTATTACTATTTCAGAATGTTCTTGAACATTCTAAATTAACTTAGTCTTTTTTATATAATTGGTTGGATTAATGCATTTTATTTGCACAAGATAGATATTTACTCGACATTGTTCTTTGGTCTTCATAGCTTGAAAAACTATGTATTTTTGATTGTTCTGATTCCTAATCAAAAAGAAAAGATTCATAAATATATGAAGAATTATCTTCGAATGTAATGGTTGATCTTTCTTAAAAATCGTTGGCAATTCAGGACAAGAAAAATAGTCACATGTTACTCTGGTTACTCTAAATTATTACATGGCAACGTTCTAGAGTAACAAATATAATATGAGAACAAACATAATTATTGTACGATGAAGCTTCTTTAATTACTTTTCTAACAGTATTTCTTTTTTCTCTGTTACAGATACATCGGCCTCCTGACACTTCTTTGGTTATTCACAAACAGCCTAATCTCATGAATGTGTCGGCCCAGTTATGATGCTGTAGGGAGTGAATGTGAAGTTGGATACTAGAAGCATGTTCTTGTGACTGCTGCTCTCCATGTGTGATCGGTTCTCGACTGGCCAATCTTGAATGGGTTTCTCAAGTTAGCAGATCAGATCTGCACAATGGAGACAACAGTGGTCAGAACGAATGGACTGGAACCTGGGCACAAGCAGCAACACAGCTATGACTCGGGAGCATATATAGAGTGGCCTGGGGAAGAAGGTTTACGGGACGAGGTTGAACCGAAATTCGCCAGCAATGTAACTGGAGAGTTTGTGACTGTAGTTGCTGTAGAACCGGCCGACCCTCAGCCGTCGCCCTATGTCACAGTGCTAGCCATTGGAGACGAGCCAACCAATGCACCGCCTCTAGTTGAAGACGATGCAGAAGATGTACTTGTCTACAGACTGCCGGGAGAGAGGCTGGGCTTTGCATTAAAATTCGAAGGTGGTTTGAAAACTACTGAAAATGTTGGCAAACTGTACATCCAGTCGTGTGCTCCAGACAGCCCAGCATCCAGAACCAAAGCATCCTGGGGTCCTCTGGGTGCTGGTGATGAAGTATTGGAAATTGATGGTCAAAAGGTGTGTGAGATGACACGTATTGATTGTGTACGATTGCTGAAAGAATCCAATGTAGTGATCAAACTACGTATAAGACCACTCCATAAAGATGTGGTTGCTGTTGAGGGGCCTGCAACCGATTCATCACCCCCTCCACCACCCATTCCTCCCAGGAAGACTCCCCGCCGAAACTCAACAGCTAAAGAGAAACCCGCAATAGTGTGTCCACCGGATGGCTTTGCTGATTTGGATTCATCAAATGTAAAAATCAATGGTATCAAACCCGATGATAATTTGCCAGAAGCTGAAGTGTACATGGACCTTTTAGCGAAAGAAGCAGAGATCCCTGTGGGGGAATCAGAATCTGATGACACCGGGAGCAGTATATCAACAGTTGTGGATCGATTGTCATCTAATTCAAGTTTCTCAGATGTCAGATCAATCACGTCGCTGGATATAACTGCACCCCCAACTCCAACTGTAACAACTGCGACCACCTTCGATTTGGATCGTGTGTTGGAGCCTTTTCTACAGTTGGAAAGAGAGTTCTCATCCAGTGCTACATCTGTTGAGAATTCACTTTTCACCAAGCTGGTAGCACTGACTGAGTCGCAGTCTCATGCAACAGTTTCCAGGAAGTCGTCTGCCAGTGTGAATGATGACGAGGCATTGCAGCCACCTGAAAACTTCAAGGATTCACCAGAAAATGTGGCAGTTGATGAAAACAAGGAGGAAGAGGATTGTGGTATTGTGATGAAACCCAACCCCAGAACAGTGCATAATGTGAATGTGGATGTGGAAGCTCCCGAATTGCCACCAAAACCAACTCCCAGGAAAGATTTGAAATCAAAGTTTAAGAGTGGGAAGAAACGTCCTCCACCGCCCCCTCCGCCCCGTTCTGATCGGCCCCTGTGTCCTGACCCTGAGTCGCCTCCTGTCAACGACCAGGCATCCTATGATGGAGAGTGTGACTCTGATCACTTGCCACGTCTCATTGACTTTGTGCCCAAGGATCGCACCGATGTGGTCGTGCCCAATGCCATTCATCCCGATCCCAACCAATTGGACCTTCTCATCCAGCAGAGGCGCCTCCTGGATCTCATCAGTTCCAAGCCAGAGTCGGCGGATGTCCCCCACAGCGAGGCAGAGGCTGATTCCTCCTGGTATCCATGTGATGTGCTCGATACTATTGGTGAAATGGATGAGGAGCAGCAGCTACCTTCGTTTATGTAAGTTAAATATTATTTCATCAATTAATATTAATCATAATACATATGTTACTATCTTCTACTTTTACAACAGTACTCACGATTTTGTTCATTATCGGACGCGTTTTGTGGCACTGAGCCACATCTTCAGCGAACAAGAAATAGCTAGATAGTCCTACAAGTAGGATGAAGACAAAAGAATAAATTAATATTAATTATTAATCCAATATTAAGTTGCTAATTCACTATTATCTATTATAGAAAAGAGTTAATCTGTTTTCCGAGAAAGAATTGAGATTAGTTGAACACAAGAAAACCCAACTATCTTAATTTATATAGTGACTTTCTATAATTTATCACAGTGAATTAACTATTTGAATGAAAAAGACTAAGAAATTGTCAAAAAACCACTTATTCATTGATAATTAGAAAAAAGAGAATTAATTATTTGTATAATATATATTTCACCATAATGCAGTAGCATTCACTAGCTCTTACAGTAAAATATACACTGTATTCATTTTTTATAGTGTTATAGTTACCATTAACTGATGAACAACTTTCATACTTGATAGAGTCTTCAAATAATTAGGTATAAAGGAACATATAAATCTGCTCATGGATATTCTATCAGATTATTAATCAATTGATGAATTATTTTTTTATCAAAGTAGATTGTTTCAACTAGATATTCGGCTGGAAATTGTCCCTCTGAAAGCAGAGTGTATATTAATAAATGCTGAAAATCTTCCCTCTGCATGCAGAATGTATGAATATATTAGTAGCAGCATGTGAAAACACTGTTATCCGCCTAGTCCCTCTTTCACAGTATTATTTTTGAACGTCAGTAGACTGTGCAAATTTTTATTCATTATTTAATAAAATATAAAATAGCTATAATTCTTATCAAAGGGGTTTCTTGATGAAATGGAGTAGGAAAAATTAAACGTAGAACTGGTGAAAAAAATTGAATTCAGGTTCAGAACAATAAAATTTTTTGCAAGCTTTTATTATCAGAATAACTGGTTATTGTACGAATTACTATGATCACCCTTCTTGGCAATATATGGTTCACATTGTATTCTATTGTAAAATCACGTTGTCAATTGTCAGTTGATATTTATCCAATTTTCAAATTTACAAACAAATAAAAATTCATTTTTCCCAGAGAAATGTGTTAAGATAGAAGACGATTGATATTTAAACTTTTTGAGTAATCTAGGAACCAATTTTTTGGATGGATGGACATCTCACGTTTACCATGATGCTGAATACAAATAGTTCAATAGTGCTTAAGTGATAAAACTGACAGTTTGCAACCCTGGTTTTACACTGATAAATTCAGGTCCGTAATTAAGTAGCTTCCTTGCTTCTACTCGAAATTTTCAACCATGAGTAATCTCTTGGTGCGCTTTCTATAGTGTACTGCTTTTAGCCAGCTCAGTTGTCTCGCGAGGTTCTCCTTTTCGCTACTAGATGGCGCGCAGCGCTCCAACTTCATACAGCGACTAGTCACAGAAGAAACACTTTCTTCATGTTCTTTACTCCATGCTAGAGCATTAAAGAGAGGACAACTAGTCGTCCACCACGATAAAGCTGGATCTGGATACCCACACAGACAGCAGTAACAGTAAATAGATGAAATGTAATTCCCATAATTTTAATGGAATACTCATTTGGCCGGAATGGATGGGAATAGTCCAATTAGAACTTATGGGAATGATATTTTCACTATTTCACTGTCACTGTTGTGTGGAAATCCAGCTGTGGTTCCTTTCTCGGCATTGCTAGTACATGGGTTTTTGTGAGAGATTTTTCTAATTTCAAGATATTTATTGACATTTCCACTCCAAAATGGTATTAGGCTCCAAACTAATAGCACAGAATACAGTATAGAAGTTTTCTCTGCTAATAGATGAACATTTTTCTAATTGTTTGCAGTACTTTCACACTAAAATGTTGACAAATAAGTACTCACACTAATTAATTGTCCGCTCCAATTGTGAGTGCCTCCAACACTTCATGTTTGGTGACCCACTTTAAAATGTTCAAATTTTTTGCGACCTATCAGTCACAGGTACAGGTTATACAATTATACTGTACTAGCCGTCAGGCTCGCTTCGCTCGCCATATCCGTCTAGCAAGGGGGCTCCGCCCCCTGGACCCCCGACTGGATCGTCCAAGAATGAGATCAGTATTTTTCGTTTGAACATTTTTATCATATGTTAGGATAATCCAGTCGGGGGTCCAGACTAAACGGATATGGCGAAGGAAGCGAGCCTGACGGCTAGTAGTATAATATTCCCAGGTTTGAAGTAGCATTACCCAATCAATTTTTCCGCAATAAATGCATTTAAATCTTCAACTTGGTGCCAACCTAACAAAGTCAACTCAACTTAATGCCAACCTGACAAAATTATTAATTTAGTTTCCAGTTAACAACTGTTTCGAAGAGGTACTCTATCTAGATTATAGTACATATTATATGATATGGAAATTTCAATTATAATTAAGAGATTGGGAGGAGAAGAAGAATATACATGCTAAAAGACGAACTTTAAACCCTTAAAAAACAACCCTTAGAGTTAAAATATTGCCAAAAGATTTCTTAGTGCGCCTCTAAAGGGCCAACTGAACATACCTACCAAATTTGAACGTTTTTGGTCCGGTAGATTTTTAGTTCTGCGAGTGAGTGAGTGAGTCAGTGAGTGAGTGAGTGAGTGAGTGCCATTTCGCTTTTATATATATAGATAGATAGAAGATAATGCATACACCACCAGGGAACTTAATTTAATCACCTGTGTACCTTATTTGATGTCATGTATTCAAGAAACAGTAATTATCAGTTCTAGAGAGTTCGAAATATTTCGTCCGTTTGAGGAAACTTATATTTTAAACCCTTTATTTTCATTTTCTAGACCCTTTTAAAACTCAGGTAAGTTTGAACAAAAGCATCTTGAATTTCAAATAAATGCCACGGAAACCAATCTGAGGGTTTTTTTAAAGAAAGCTTCTCTGATTGGTTTTGGTGGAATTTTTTAACGGTTAAAATTTAACAGGCTTTTGAGCAACTGGGCCTCATTTTCTCAGTCGTGATTGCTTAAAAAGTCTTTTTACTTTCCTTGCCCTATAAAATAGGTAAGGAAAGTATTTGTTTCCGAAAAAATTAAGGTACCCCAATTTCTAAATTTCTATACGTTTCAAGGTCCCCTGAGTCCAAAAAAGTGGTTTTTGGGTATTGGTCTGTATGTGTGTGTGTGTGTGTGTATGAGTGCATGTGTGTCTGTGTACACGATATCTCATCTCCCAATTAAAGAAATGACTTGAAATTTGTAACTTAAGGTATCATCAAATTCATACCTAGAAAATTCATTGATATGCTTTATCAACTGCCACAAGTCCCATATCTGTAAAAATTTCAGGAGCACTGCACCATCTATGCAAAGTTTGATTTTAGATTCCCAATTATCAGGCTTCAGATACAAATTAAACAAAAAAATTCAAGTGGAAAAGATTGAGCATAAAAATCTCTACAATTAATGTTCAGTAATATTTTCATCTAAATTTGAAAATAAGCTCGAAATTCGAGAAAATAAGATTATTCAATTGCAAACTGTTGGCAACTATTGATTCTATTAAATCATTCACTATGAAGAGATAGCAGACTTTGTGTGTCTGCAGCGTTATTGTCCTGTCACCAGCTGGCTCAGATCTTAGAAAAGTAGACTTGAGATGCGCGGGAACACTATCGTCAGTTGATCAATTTTCATAACGGAAAGGAAAGTTGTGTGAGTGCACCACACCAGATTTTTGGTATCATATAGCCCAGATTCACAAATAAAGAAAGTTTAGGTTTTTGTTTTTTAATGTCAATGTTGGTATCATTCAGAATTTTTTGATAATTCTAGAATTATATACTGTATCCTCTGGATTTCCTGGAAGTAATAGAAAGAAACTTGACGAAACGAAACTCGACGCCTTGAAGTTGCCTACCCGGGCTGATTCTTGATTAAATGAGATGTTGATGAAGTGAATATCACCTCTCCATGACGACAGCCAGATAGTAGACGAGTTTAAATGTTTTATTTTTTTGCTATAGGTTAGTGCTCGATTAGAACTCACACAACGACTCATAAATAATGTGGAAGATTAATAACTGGCTATGATCGTGATCACTTGCCAATTATAATTAAGATCTCATACCGATCGAATAATGCTGCTTCCACACTGCTCTTTATATCTCTCACAAACGTCTAATTTATATGTTTCAACATGAATAGCTGGAAGTTGAAATCAAATCAATTTATTCTCACAATTTACAAATAATACAGTACAGTCACAGTACATTTATATATACCCTTATGTTATGAGAGACTCACATGTAGGCTTAAGCCTGTGTTTGTGAGGGCCTGGCGTAATTCGCTGAATTTGAAATCGATAAACTAAATTATGAAAATTGATAATATATTAAACTAAATTGAGAAAAATACAGATTAAAAAAATGATATGAGTAAATGTTGATATTATAGAAAGAAATGTAATCCCATTGGTAAGGTAACTTCAGAAAGTTAAGAAACTCGCAAATCTGTAACTTGTAAATAAATTGAAGGGAAATTTAAGGTGTCTAACACCTAGGTATATTTCGTACTTCCAATATTAATTTTCAGCTATAGTTGTGTGTAGAGTGTAGACTTATGGACTATGTGCCACTTATAAATACTTGCTTTTTGTTCTAACGGCCGACATTTCAAAGATGTGACCGAGTCTCGTTTTGGCTTGAAGCGTTACCGTAATAGTAATGTAGAGACCCGTATCCAATGCTGCTTCACCCTAATGAAGATTATAGTTTGTGTGTGGCCTCTTCTTACTATATGCCATTGTAAAGTCTAAAGTCACTTCCGTAATATAATACACCAGCCGGCTTTTTATTGCAGCGTTGGGCTGCGTCTTCAATCATCGTAAATCTTGTAAACAACAAACGGAATAAAGTGGACAATCTTGTGTTGAAGAATCTCGGATATCTTCATTGCCAGTGTTATTCATCTCTATGCTGTCTCTGGTAGTTTTATTTATCGATCTCTAGTTCACTCCAGATAGCGCTGGCAATGAAATCTTTGAGGGTTGAATTTATTGAAGAATCTAGGAGTTGTTGGGATTGGTTCATGTTATTTGTTGATAGTTAAAAAAACACTGGATAGTAGGCTAGTTTGGCTCAAGGATGGTACTGTATATAGCTAGCTAGCTCAAGATGGTCTATACACTATTCTTGAGTTAGGCTAGCTTCACACACACCGATTTTTGGACGTACGATTTTTTGCGGTCCTTAAAAATTCTATCAGTTTAAACAGATGATGTTTGTCAAGTTCCGTTTATTCTGATAGAATTCATAAGCACGGCGAAATATCATATGAACAAAAAACAATGTGTGTTTAAGTCTAGCTACACCCATCGATTTTTGGACGTACGATTTTTTGCGGTCCTTAAAAATGTTATCAGTTTAAACAGATGATGTTTGTCAAGTTCCGTTTAATGTGATAGAATTCATAACGCCAAAAAAATCGAACGTCCAAAAATCGATATGTGTCTAACTGGATTAAGTGTATTAGAACATAATACAAGCCATGATAATAAAATAATCCTAATAATTCAGGATTATCAATTTATCAATTGATTAGCTTCAAAATTTCTTGCCTCTCTTGAACTCACTTCCCGCCCACCCAACCAAGGAAAAAATAATTAAACATGGGAGAGTTTGGAAAATCGTATCAATGGAAGTAATCTGGAATTATTCACCTTCTCACGCCGCAAGCGATTTCTCAAATAAACTACGAATGGAAGGCAAATTTCAATAAAAATGCTTGTAAAATATACTGTAAAATTGTCCACATCTTGAGTGCAATTACAAGATTCTATTTTGAATCGAAATTGAAATCAATAATTGAAATCTTTCAAAGATTGTTGCTTATGGTAGATTTGCGAAGAATGCAAAAATTAAAATTTTATTTTTGCAATATTTTCCTGTGTTTCCAATAGAGAACTACACATTTCTCTATAATGAGTCAATTTCTTCTGAAGAGAAAACATTTCTCCACATCCTGACTATTTTGAAAGATTTGTCCCACATTGATTGTCTTTAACCACTTAGTTCATGACGCATAAATGAATGTTAATTTGCTATGAATATATTTGAAATCCAAATATTACGAACTACTAAGTTCATAACGCATAAATTAATGTTAATTCGCTATGAATCTGGATTTAAAATCCTAAGATGACGAATAAAAATAAATAATTAGGATGAACGCGGAAGTGATGTGGAGAGGTCTCTCTAGATTAGGGTGGAAGGGTATTATTAAGTGAAAGAGGCATTAGCAAGAGCTAAGATGTAAGATAGGAAAAGTGAATGTAATAATAATAATAATGCAGGTAATGTGGTGGTAGTTGCTTAAAGCTATGCCATCTGCTACGATCCTGTGCTTACATTATTTATTATACAGTAATACTTTCCTTGGTTAGGTCTGGCGCTTTATTACAGGTACTGTAGTCCTAATACCATAACGTTCGTAACAAAAGTATTGCACTATTTCGTAGAATGTTTACTAGCTATACATACCGTGTAGTAGGAGTACTTTATTAAGTATTACGTTAAATATACTGCTGGTAATACATAGAGTACTGCATATAATAAATTGCGCCAATTTATTCTGGTCCAGTAGATTCACTGTTGTGCAATACAGTATCAGTGCTAAATCTTGATTGAGCCTACTTAGAAGCTCATGATATTCCAGCTGGTAATGATAAGCTGGGAATTTGTTGCGTTCCTTCAAAGGTCAGATTAGAGGGTTAAATGGGTTGTTGTAAATGGTTTCTCCAATTATGAGCGAAATGTTTTCATTGCAAGATTCGCAATCATTTTGTCCTGTTAGCTGCAAACATAGTTTGTTATACACTCTGTTAATGGTATCTTGCTGTTTTATTATGTGTTTCAATGAGTATGAATATGAATTACTCTGGGGTAAAGGAACTTGAACATAATTTGTGAAATTTTTTTATCTATTTGTTAACAATGTCGTCTTTCAGCTGTAAACAAAATTTACTATGAAGTTCATCATAAAAATTTCATTTGACAATTTAATACATGTGCAAAGTAACTTCCATTGTGAAAAGTAACTCCAAAATAATTTTATCAGGGGAATCACTGACAGTTGCTAAGTAGACTAAGCCGCTCTAGACTTCCGAAAAAGGCTAGGAAGAAGTAGAAGTATAAAAATACCAAAAAAGTGAATACAGGGGAGAAGGGGAAAAGCGAAAAGAATTATAAGAAAATATAAGTATAGTAGTAGTAGAAATAGTAGAAGTATATGGTGGAGGAGAAAGAGAGAAAGGAGGAATAGTAGGAGAAGTAGTATAAGAAGATGAAGAGGAAGAGTAGTAGAGCAGAAAAGAAGCGGAGAAGAATAATAAGTAATAGAAGTTGAAAACGATGATAAAAGAAGTAGTGGTAGTAGTAATTAATAGCCTAGTAGTAGTAACCACTATAACGAAATTTAAAAGAATGGAAAAAAGAAAGATAAATTTCATTACAATAGCATTAGGAAGGGAGGAAATAAAAAAGATGGAGAAAAAACATTTTAAGAGAAAAGAGAAAAAATTTTGGAAGAAGAATAATTGAGAGGGATGATGGCTTGTCATGAGGCGCCAGGGAACCCAATGAAAAGGGAAAAGATAGAGTATGAGTTGAAGGAGAAAACGAGCCCAAGGAAAATGAAGAAGGAAATAGAGAGAAAAGAAAGAATTAGAAATCGATGATGAAGTGGAGGTGGAGGGAAACTTATAACATTTAGAAGAAGAGGAAAAGGAAAAGAAGAGAAAGAAGGAGAAAATAGAGGGAATAAATGTGGAAGAAAGTGAAGGAACTTCTACCATTTCTTCTAATGAAACAGGTTGTTTTGATTAAGCTTCAGCTTGGACTTCACAATCCTCACCTATCTTCTCCAACAACTCTCCAAGTTCATTGAATTTACCATTTACCGAATTATCTTTCTCCTCTCCCATCTTTTCAATTCAATCGCTGAGCCCCTTTCCATTTCTCATTCTAGTCTTCCTTCTCTCCTTATATAATTCATTCCTTTTTCTCACTCCTCATAAAATTCATTCCTTTTTCTCTCTCTCCATTCCCCATTCATGTATTCCATTTTCCTTGGAGAACTGAAACAACAAATTATATGAACAGAACGAAGGGTGGTCGCCTCTCAACTGAATAGAAGCGGTTACTTCATCAAAAGCGGGCAGCCGCCACTGTTCACTTTCTTGTCGTCGTCATTTTGTACATGCAATTCATGCTACTCGCTGCTTCTGCTTGTTTTCAACTGGCCGCTTCAAGTTGGAAGTATGCTTATAAGTTTAACCTCAACTTGTCCCTTCATCTGGCTATCCGTTGGTTAGTTTGTTTGTTCTTTCAATAGTAAACAAGTTGAGCTAACTTTATTCATAAAATTGAATGACCTATTGCATTATTCATCTATCAACTCATGTAAAATCAATCTTGATGAAATAACAATTTTAAGAGTGAAGTTGGAGGATTATATGGTAACTTTGACATTGTACTCTTTTTAGAACGTTATGCAGGAATATTGTGTATTTCACTTGCTAAAGTTTTTTTAGAAAGCACAAGAGGATGGAAAAACCTTCAGGAATTGATTTTATTCTATTAATATCCTGTTATTTGAATAAAAAAATGTTTATTTCACCAAGTTCCGAATCTGAGTGTTTCATGGTTTTTTTTGCACAACATGATGATTATGATAATGGTGTTTATGATGATATTGATGGTGATGATGACGATGATAATGATGATCATCAACTCATGACGATGATGAGCATGATGATGAATGATGATTGAAACGAGAACTCTCAGGGTGATAAATTGGGTCTAAATTTAGGTATGAGATAATATGTATAAATTTGCAATCCAGAACATTTATTAAATGTGAGATGCTAATTCATGAGTAGGAAGTTTTATGTACTTGCAAGATGAATTAAAGTTCATGTAATACAGGCTACCGTAACTAACACGGTAATAACGGGGAGAATTTGATGCGAATAATGTATTGTTACCACTCACTCAATCTCGTTGGTATTTTATTGATCAACCTAAGAACCAATAGGAAATATTGACGGGAATTGCACTCTTGAGAGGGTGTGGTTGAACTCTGTTGCAGTTCAAGGCCTTTGTCTCTTGATTATTCTCTTTCTAAATGAAATTCCATCAAAATCAGATTGCAATGTTTTGAATGTAACCGGTAATAAACATTTGCAAGTATTTTATGGTTTTAGATAGCCTTTGTCCACGTATTTGTTCGTAAACTCTGGTGTGTCTTTATAGTATATGTTCCAGAAGTATGCTTGAGCTAGTTTATTATTTCCACTCAATGTTACTTGATAAGTTATCTTTTAATTTTTCTGCTCTCAGGGCACCTTCATTTTATCTGAAATGGATCATTCACTAATAAGCAATGGATATAGCAATATCAAGTGATGGAATAATCAAAATGAGCAGGAGTAGTTTTCCAATAATTACTAAAAACGGCTTCTACTCCAAGTATAATAACACCAAATCTCTCATTATCATCTCTTCCTTATGTTCTAACCTTCAGTATTAAATCTACACAATAAGAAATGTTTTACTCATGTACTTTATTTCTTTATCCTAGGTCTGTCGCATGTGAGTAATATTTGCAGATTTTTCTAATCAGCTATTACTTGATTACTGGTATTTCTATAAGGAATTTCCATAATTTTTGGATAGTAGTTCTCATCGAATTTCCATCTAGCTGTTAACCCTGTTGTCAATGTCTGCAGTAGCAGAAGTCTTCGGGGTGATTTGCAGCATTTATTTAGGATTTTCGTTAAATAATAGTTATATATTAATTAGCATTTGAATAAATGCATTCTCTATTATTCCATCTATAACTGGTTGGCCGCTATGGCTTCGTATAAAATGAGCGCTGCTATCCAGATATTGTCAGTTTGGTGTAAGGGTAAGCATTCCTGACTAGCAATTGGGAGGTACCGGGTTCGATTCCCGGGCTGGCAACTAATTTTTGGATAGTAGTTCTCATCGAATTTCCATCTAGCTGTTAACCCTGTTGTCAATGTCTGCAGTAGCAGAAGTCTTCGGGATGATTTGCAACATTTATTTAGGATTTTCGTTAAATAATAGTTATATATTAATTAGCATTTGAATAAATGCATTCTCTATTTAATTCCATCTATAATTTCGATAACATAAAAATCACTTCGAAAACTTTTATAACGATCATTTTCTGTAGAAGATCAATGACGATATATGATCAATATAACGATCATACGAGTGAGAGTGATGAGTTATAGTTTCTACTATCGTACTGCAATATTGCTTTAACAGTGCTCAATGTGATTCATAAATTAAGTAGCAGCTCCTAATAGAAAGTTAAATTTAAGAAAATGTAAGTGATGCAAAAATTATTCGTTCTAAGGTTGAACTAAGGGTTTCGAAATTGCCACGGAGGGTTCCATCTCTGAGGAGTTTTCCATTCCTATAATGAATCTTTAATTGTTATAGCGTCATAGTTTTTAGAAGATTTTACCACCCCAGGTCTTGTCTCTATACCTTGATTTAAAGTAACCCTATAACATTATGGGTTTCTTTTATCAAGTACTGCATTGGCCGTTTTCAAACTTAACGATTTCCGGTTGACATTTATTGCTAGGACACGCAGCATAAATGTCCTCCGATTGGTTAAGTCTTACCATAGACCAACAGTTAGATCTGTACTCATACCAACACTTGAATCTTGGCCAATCGGAGGACATTTTGTGTGTCGTGAGGATAATGTCGTTCGACAATCGGTTAGTGTGAAAACGGCCATTGGATAATTGGTTAATTAATTATCATATTTGCTTGTTGCTCTTTGGTCTATCAGCTGTATGTTTCATAAAATTTGTATCAATCTTTTTTCCTGTTTATTTACAGAACGGAGACGGTAGCTGATGATGTGGAGGAAGATGTGACAGCAGGACAAGAAAATGTTCGCTCAGAAGTCTCTATAATTGGAGAAAAAGAAGAAGAAGAGCGAAAAGAAGAGGAAGTGAATTATAGAAATGGTGCAGATGAGAAGGAGGATGGTGAACTCATCGTTGAAGGAGATGACTGCTCGGAAACTCCTGAAATCATTGAGAAAGATCAAACACACGTAGCTTGTGTTGACGAACCAGAACTCAAAACAGAGGACGCTTCAGTTGAAGGTAAGTCGAATATTCAAAAATATTATAAATTATATCATACAGTATTGTAATTGATGTATTGTATTATTTCAATATTCTGTATTAGGAATGTATAGATTTTATAGTATGTATCTGGTCTTCATAAATGCTATTGAAGTTGTAATTATTGTCCCTGATTCACCAGGATTACGATTTATAGGAATAGCATACCGTACAGTTGGATAACAAATTTTAAACAAAAATTGAAACCCTACAGGAACTAAATTTCTGTTTGTGACATCTAGGATCTTCGCCTTACTTCATGTAATAATCTCTATCTGCTTTCAAGTGTTTGATTAGTCTATTTGGTTTTCCTCCAACTTGTTAATTGAATATCTTATATAAAGAAATTTAATATTATTCGATGAATCAGAAAATTTTTAACTCTCATGCTTTCTCAGATACTGAAAATCCTCGATTTTTCTTAAGAGGAAAATTACTTCTTCTGTGTATAATGGATTATTTTGTCTTTTATTACCAGTGATCTGATAGCGGGATTATAATGTTAACAATAATCTGCTAAGAATCCTATTCTGCATTTTCTCCTAGAATCCAGTCTGATATCAAATTTTTCAGCCATTTCATTTCCTTGTTCCTTTTAGCCCGTTAAATTCATTTTAGGCTTGAATACTCAATATACTTCAAGAAAACTTTACTCTATACTAGTAGCTCTGTGAACAGTAGACCTCACGCAGAATTCTCATCCACAAGTACCTGATTGGAACTATGGACCTTATGGAAATACAGCAATAGACTAGCTTCTCCACACATCTTTGTAATCACTTGTCAGCTGATTTATGATGAATAATTCTATAGTCTGATTTTCACTCTAATATTGGCGTATGAAGGAGGCTCCTTTTTCCTTTTATATTATCCTTGAAATGCAAAATTTCCAAAAAACCTTGTATATACGTCGACGCGCAATTAAAAAAGGAACATACCTGTCAAATTTCATGAAAATCTATTACCGTAAATGCGCAAATTATAAACATTTAAACATTCAAACATTTACAGAAATTCCAAACCGTCAACTTGAATCTTAGACCTCACTTCGCTCGGTCAACAATATTTGTACCTCCTACAGTATATTACTCCTGATAACAATTGTGTCATCATGTTCCAAGATACTTGTTACTACCAATTAATGTTATGCATATGTATGTTTTGAGTAAATGTACAGTTATACAACACGTGTATAGTACATTGTGTTGTGGAAGGATACATGTACTGATGTATCACTCACGACTCAGTCCACCAGGAACGGAATGGTGATGGTGCTTCTACAAGCACACTCCAAGTGTACCCAAAAACAAAGTTGAACTGGCGTCGTGAAGAGCTCGCAACCTGGAATGAACTTCACATTCGTGAACTTAACATTTGCAAGTTAGTGACAACTTCTTTTGTCACGGTCTCACATTTACATTCGTTACATTTGTAGATTTACATTTGTTACACTACATTGAAATCGTTGCTTTGTGTTCCTCTCGGAACTGAACTCCTCTCCAATCGCGGAATGTTTGGTCCAGTTCCAAGGCAGTGAACTATCCTTGAAACGGAATTACTCTTGTTGTTTGGGTATTCTATCTGAGTTTGTTTTTAGGATTGTACTTGAGAAGTTGGGGGAAATGCAATGGATCAGTTCAGCGTATATACTTGAAAAGTGTATCTTCAACTATAGTTCAGTTTCAAAAATATATATTTTAGAATAAAACTGTGGGAGATGATTTCATCAACCCTCAGTGAAATGTTTAATTATAGCTAAGTCAAGAATTTTCAATTAATTTCTTTCTCTGGTATTATGAAGAAGACAATTGCCCTTATGTAATAATCATTAACTTTTTCAATTTTACTCTTTTAATCCTTGGATTCCTCTATTTCTTAAGAAGGTAGCTTATTTTCTTTCAATCAGTTTTTAACAATCAATTCATCTCACTTGAGTCTTTTCATCAGCGAATTATTCCTAGCACTACCCATTTTTATAACTCAAAAAGTTCTACCTTTATAAAATAATTAAAAAGTCTACCATATTGAGAATTTGTTATTCAATCGTTTTTTCCTTTCCAAAAGAGTTATTGTAACCAATTGCGAAGCAAGTTTAACGTGTACTTGTTCAACTGAACTGTGTAGTTAGTCAGTTTCAGTGCTACGTCGGTAACTAATTGAATTAATTGCAGCAAACACATAACAGAGATAGTATCTGATTAAAATACGGTCACATCTTCCAGCCGATACAAAATTAACAAGAAATGTTGTCGAACATTTTGATCGACTGAAGATGGACATTGATTTATTAAAACAAGTTTTTATTGTTGTCACTTTGACTTGTGACGGCACATGAATTGACAGCACTTGGAACGTTTAAAAGCTGTTGAAAGTCTGCTGGAAATGAGAGAATTTGAAACATTTAAGTTCGAAGGTTGTATGTTTTACATGTTTCACACGTCCTTCTTATCTTCGATTATTATGGAATGTATTGGTTTTTGCCGTGGTCTTCACACTGGAATAAATTGCATAAATTATTCATTAACTAGTGGAGAATAAATAACCGAAGAAATTACTGTAACCTTTCATGCCATCTTCATTTCTTCAATATTAGTCATTTTTAAGATTTCATTTTGATAGATGCTCATCGTAGGTTTCTTTGTTTTATCTTATCGTCTGTATTTGTATTCATTCATAATTATTTTTTTCTGACAATAATTCCAATATTAGTCATGTGCTGATACCCCACGAACAGGGGTAAAGGAAGGGATGGTGAGAGATGATTTGGATTACATTCATTAATATTATCAGCAATACTATTTCTAGTTGGATGAATTAGAATCATCTTTACTATTTCTCATAGAAAAAATCTCTTCTCTCCGAAAGCTGTATATTTCTTCTTTGTTCGTCACCATTATGGCTTCTCCGTAAATAGTATTCACAACAAATTGTCGCCCTCAAACCTAACTATTTTCCCTATGCACAGTGTAAAAATATGTACGATAAACTCAATTCTCAGGGAGTGTTTATTGGAAAAACTTAGGCTCATATTACCCTAAGGACGTTATATTAATAAAATAAAGTCAGTATCTTTTGTTATTCGTGACAGTCTATTCTATACTACTGGCCTACATCCTGCCACTATAGGAAACACTTTACACATTAACTGGATCTTGAAACAAGATGTAGGTGCTGTAAAGCAGATCCAATCATCATCAAAACCGTGCAGACTGTTTATTGGGTGTTTTTGTTATGCATTGTGTTGTTAAGCTAGGTGTGTTGATGGTGTTGTTGAATTAGCGTGTCAATATTGATGGCTCAGTTTATGGTAGTCGACACCTTGTTCTTGGTTTGGTTTGTTTTTGTGTTGCTGCACTTCTATACCTAACTGCAGGTCATAAGTGCATTCTGATTCTGGGATGCAACTGCATCTGCTTCGATGCAACAAAGGATGCGCTCCAATGCTAGTTAGTTTGGCGTGTCGTGTGATTCAGTCTGATCACGTTATATTCCGTTCTTCTCTATTCCTCTCTTGGTTGAGAGAGTTCCTCTCTTCGCCTTCCTCTTGGTCTCCTTCGCCATATTTTCTAGTTCCTCTTATTTCTTTTTTCCGTACATCATCATCTTCATCATCATCTTCATTCTCATTTTCATGTATTATCTCTCTCTCATTTTCTCCAACATCTTATTCCTTTTATTCCCCTCCCATTCACACTACTTCTCACCCACCTCTTTTCCCCCGTTCTCGTTTTCTTCTCCTTTCTTATCAAATCGAGGTTTTGATTATAAAACTTTCCATCAGACAAGTGAAGGGATGAACTATTTTTGCTTATTTCTTCATTTACATCCACATTCCTTTTGGCTCATTCCTTCATTTACATTACAATGAAACTTTAAAAATATTTTTTTCCTACAGTTACCTTGAAAAGTGACCATTTCTGCACTGGTTGCAGAACGCAAAGAATCTCTTCTCCGCTCTAGTGCGCAAAGTATTACTTAGCATATTATCTTGCAGCTATCCCAATCAGTTGTTGACATTGTTGGCATGAATTTTGAATGCGAATTTGTTCTATCTATACTTTTTCTGATTTTTAAATAAATAAAAATGAGAACTCATTAAATTATACATTTTGAATATTATTAATTTTTTCAAATAATATTTTTTTCATTCATAAATTGATTGGTTTAAAAATTATTTAGAAATTAAAATTTACTCAAAATTATTCAAATTTTCAAATTAATTGAATAATTCAATTAAATTTTTAATTTGAATAAATTATCGATTATTAATTTTCAATTGGATTATCAAGTTTAAAATAAACTAAACTTGTTATTAATAACAAAATTATACAGACCAACATTTGATGGATCTCAGCCATCATTTTACCTATAATCAACCACTTCTCATATTCAATAGTAACTGTAGAAAAATTTTAATGTGAAATACGTGAGCAAAGTTCCTCTGCTGCACTCAAGAAGCCATTCCGCCCTCGCCTGTAAACGTTTCTTTCGGTGCAGCAAACTGTCACTTTGCGCACTAGTTGCACAAAGTCGATATCCATATAAATAAAAATAATAAAAAACATAAGAATACTACAATAAATCTTCTCTGTTGTCTATGTTATTTTTATAAATATTTTTCAGTTTACTTTGAGCATTTTTCTCGGTAATTTGAGCAAAAGTCTAAATTTCTGAATCCTGTTTCAGTACTTTTTAACTAAACAAACTTAGGTACGATTCTTCCCGCTAGGTCGCGCGCTTGTCGGTTCAGCCATCTTGCAGCCATCCCAATCAGCTGTTGGCGTGTATTTTGAATGCGCTTTTTTGTTCTATCTGTATTTTTTCTGATTCTTGAATGAATAAAAATGAGAACTTTGGCTGAGAATTTTCAACTTCAATTGGATTATTAATTTTTAAATGAATTAAGGTTGTTATGAATAACAGCACCACACACACAAACATTTTGATGGATTTCAGCTATCATTTTACCCATAATCAACCACTTCTCATATTCAGTGGTAACTGTAGGAAAAATTTAATGTGAAAAACGTGAGCAAAGTTCCTCTGCTGCAGTTAAAACCTCGCCTACGGCTCGTGCGTAAACGTTTCTTTCGGTGCAGCAAACTGTCACTTTGCTCACTAGTTGCACAAATAACTATTCTCGAATGAGGATGATGTCCAGATGATTTATAGTATTATACCATTGCCGTAGTACAATGTACCTAGAATACTCGGTATTATAATACCTGTATTCTAGCTACATTTGGCAAAGTATTGTGGGATTGAAATTGAAGGAATGATTGAAGAAATTTATCTATTTATTTATCCATACATTGATACATACAGTATCATTTTTAACTATGAATGATTGGGGAAGGAACAACTGGCTTAAAGCCCAAAATTGTTTCATTCCCAAATTTAGATAGAAATTGTCCAAAAATACGAGACCTAACTTTTTAGGTGAGTTCCAAAATAATGAATGATGGATGTATCCACAAAATTCTGTATTTTCCACCTTTCACGTCTTTCATTTTCCCCCTATTTATTTTTATTTCTCTTCATCTGCAATTCCTTCCTCCGCAATCACGCTCCACCTACTCATGACACGTCAATCATTTACTCCATGAGTCCTGTTTCTTTCTCCAATTCAAGTCCCTACTGTCCCTGTCAGTTGTATAATACTTTAGCAACAAGTAAAGAAGATGCACACTTTTTATGGCCTGTGCTAATGAGAAATCTAGATACTCTCTCATTAGTTATCTGCGTAATGATGTGACTGCAGACTATGGAAGACATTCATTTCAGGTCGCCTTGGTGACTCTTCCTTCTCACCTTCTTTCTTTCTTTCTTCACGCTTCTCTCTTCACACCTTCACATCGAAATTCATCGCTACTATTTTCTTCTTAATTACTAGTTAGTTAGCCTATATTAAGTGCAAGGAGGAAGCGGTTAACATTCAAAGGGAAACGGATTTATAGCACTTTGTCATTCAAAATATGACTGCATATATTTATATATACCACATTGCCTTCATCAGAATCTGTACATTACATAGAATAAAACAATCTATTAGTATAAGTTTTCTCTGTCTGACGTCTCAATTCAGTACAATCATGAGACTGTTTTAGCTCAATTGTCAAAATTTTACACCTTCATTAATATGTGTTTTATTCATTCCAACATGTTATTGTAGATTCATATTCTAGTTTAACACGATTCGCACCATACAGCTTAATGACATGGTTATACAGTCAGTTATATGGCTCTTGAAGCCATAGATCAATCCACCTTTCATGTTGTTATCTGGAGTGGTCGATCACAGCTATAACAGTTGAAAAACTCGTTTTATGATGCTAATTACTCATCACTGGCAATAATTCAACGTTGCAAAGTAGGCTACCCCTTAATTAATAGTAAGAAATCGGTCGTAGGTGTTTGGGTTGTAAATAAAACTGTTCCGTTATTGTTGCAAAGAAGTAATTTAGAAAAGTGTTGATTATAGTGTTCTTAGTGTTATTGCTTTTGCTGTAACTTTTCAGTTAGGTGGTTAATAAGGCCGTGCTGACACTACCTAGGGATCTTTTGTGTAGTTGAGAAGTTGATATTGTGGTAATTATTCATATTGAAAGAAAAAGGCTAAGAAATTGTCAAAAACCACAGATTTATTGATACTTTATTTATTTACTGATACTTTCTAAGTATCAATAAATCTGTGGTTTTTGACAATTAGTCTTTATCATTCACTACCTAGGAATACCGATATTTTAGGAATCTATATTTATAGGCCTATCATGTTGATTGTTTAAACACAATATCACGATGCAACTCCATAATAATTGTAATTATTTAAAAGAATATACAGTTTTGTTCATTTCAAGAATTTTGGAGAAAGATAATTCTAGCGGAGAAAGGCAGAACTAACTCTAGACACAAAAACAGCGGCTAAGCCACGCCTCAAATTCAACGAGCAGTCTCATTGTCTCATTGGCTGACGACTTGCTTGTGACTTTGTCGAGTAGCTTGCTTCCTATTGGTAGTGAGCTGTGAAGGTAAAATGGCGACTGATCAACTCATTGACTAATCAAACAGCTACTTGGTTTTGATGCGTGGACTAAAGCCACTCCTACTACGATTCCATGTTATCCCTCTAAGAAGTTTATTCATTCAACGATATGCTAGTACCATAATAAAACAATTTTGATTACCACAGTACTGATTCATAATCATTACAAGAATAAGTATGAATCTCACAAACAAAGCTAATAAAGAGTTCTCATATTGTGACACAAAAATTTGTCACAGAGTAAAACTAGATATTTTGCAATACATTTCTAAATTGATACTAAGTGACAGTCATTTTTTTAGAGTTTTATTCAAACTTACTCACATCAACTATCATTGATTACAAATGAGTTGTTGCTGAAAACTTAAATCATTGCTATCTGGGTTGTTGAAAAAAGTTTTCCAGAAATTATATGGTCCAATGAACGTTGAAATCCGAATGTCTTATCAGCCCGATTTCTTCATTCAATTCAGAGACATTAAGTTGAGTTGTGGATATTCATTTTTAATTCTAAAAGGTTTTTTTCTCTGATTGTGTGTTCCCCAGGTCTACCGAACCTATTGGGAAATCCAATTTTTGAAATTAATTTTGTTCTAGGGTAGATAGTGTAGTGTGCAGACAATATTTTGGGAAATTATTGCCCTTGAATATCTCAATATATTTTATATTTTATAGATCATAGATTTATATTTTAAGTTATCATAGATTAATTGTGTAGTGTGCAGACAATATTTTGGGAAATTATTTCCCTTGAATATCTCAATAGATTTTATATTTTATAGATCATAGATTTACATTTTAAGTTATCATAGATAACTATATTTACTATATTTACACACAGAGGTTTATATAATATAACTACAAATAATTAATTATGTATTGGCTTATTGGACGCCTATGATAAATCTACAGAACTGTATTTTGAAAGCCATACGCAATCATCGAAAAAAATCTGATGTGATAATTTCACGACATTGCAATGGGTGCAGTTCAGTAATGATAGTTGGGCCGTAAATTTCGTTGGCAGGTTCTTACTTGAATGAAATTTACGCGTTTCAATGATTGGGGGGACGGGACGAATCATGACCAGATTTATCAGCTGTGAGGGGACTCCGCCCCTGTGGACACGCCCGTTTGTTTGTACAGCGGTCAGATATTTTTCAAATTTGAACGCGTTGATTAAACTAGTCTAACTAACTGTTTGTTGCGTTGTTACAATCCAGTTGACATTTCAACTACTTACTAACAAGGAATCTAGAATATTTTATTCTAGATTCCTTGCATTTCACTGGTTATCTAGCATGAGGCATGACTACGGATAGATCATGTTGATATTTTTTTGAACGATTAGTATAGGAAACAGAATACTTTTATAATATATTTTTATATAATTTCAGCTTATTAGTTAATTTTAGGAACAGTTGCTTGGGAAGTGTAGTTGTTCCAAATATATTGCTATTATTATGGAGAGAGGTCGTTCTCACAGTCAAAGACGTCTCTATTTGCACATTTCAGATGAACTCAGTTCTCTGAGCCTCTTGGTTCTCGGTTGTGATGTTGGAGGTTGGCTTCTTTATGCCAGATCCTCTGAACATCGAACAGTTATGAGCTTCTAACTCATTTTCCAGTTTAGGGAACCAACCTAAAACTAGGTCCATTATTTCTCATCATCATCTCAAGAGTGTTATAGGGTTGAAAGAATAAGACTGCTATTATCAATACCACTTTAATATAGATCAATAAGACAATATCATCTTAATCTTTGAAATAAGTAAATAAGATAATAAAAACTAAATAACTACTTTACTTACTTTACTGTAAATAATTATTTATTTCTTAAGTTTCATTTTAATTTTATATTGTCTTTTTTTTGTAAATGTAACTCTAGGCAACAGCCTTGTAACAAATATCAATGAATATCTTATCTTCTCTTAACTATGGAGATATACCACAACATCTCATACCATACAATCAAGTCTACAAACTCGTCCAGGCTGTAGTATGGTCTATTGCTTAGGTAGTGCTTTAGTTTCCTGATGAAGGCCTTCCTGTCTTGGATATTTTCCAGGCTAGATGGCAGCTGGTTGTAGAGGTGAGGCCCGGTGTACATTGGGGACCTTCTGTGCTGAGGGAGGTCTATGTTCTGTCTATTTCTAGTGTTGTAACTGTGTCGGTCAAATCTGAGCACCTGGGTTGATTTCTTCATTTGGATAATATATTTCAGGGTGAACAATGATATAACTGTGAAGATTTTGTATTTTACGAAGAGGGCTCTGTAGTGCTCAATTCTATCAACTCACAGTATGGTTCTTATATCCCTCTTTTGTACCCGGAGTATCCTCACTAGGTTCGCTTGAGCTGAGGATCCCCAGGCAGTTATACCATATCTCATGTGCGAGGCAAAGAGTGAGTGATGGGCCACAAGAGCTGTGCCTTCGTCGGATATATTACGTATTCTTCTGATTACTTACACTGTACGTAGACGTATTAGTATAGACCTCAGCAAAAATTAAAAACACACAATCATATGCATTAGTTACCATTGATGGAAATTTATGTTTATTATGATGGCGAGTGGTGATACGTTCACTTGAGTAAACTCATATTATGAGTAAAATCATATTCTCATTCACTTTGGTAAAATGAAACCAAACATATTTGAGAAGGAACTGTTTTAGCCATAAGCCTATTCTTTGTTGGATAAACATGTTGATTAGTTGATGTTTTAACGAGTTGATTTTCATTCCACAACAGTTTTGTTTCGTTCAGCTGGTCGTCATCGTCGTTTCATAGCGTTATTACGCCGGCCGGAGTAAGGTGGATCAAGTGAATTGTAGACAGGGCAGGGCAGAGGGGCATCACATAACGATAATCACTGTTATCTGGAGAGTGCAGGGCGTTGCCCGCATCTAATGAGCCACTACACACGTCTTCAACGATTTTTGTGATTGGCCAGTCGTGGCCTGGCTTCAACCGGCAAAACTATCAACGACTCATAAATTTCTACTATTAAAAAAAACTGAAATAGGGTTGCTACTTTGTTCATGATATTTTAATTTTCAGTTGAATTGTGATAGCAGAGATGAAACTTAATCTTTCCGTTCATAAAATATACTAGTAAGAAAACCTGACTAATACATAGATTTTAGCAGTTTTAATAAGAATATATATTTAAAAAATATTCTAATTATTCTAAGAATAAGATTTAAGAATCTGTAACAAGAAATCAAATGAAATATTAATGTATTGATGTTTGATTTCTTGTTTGGGGTTAGTTGTATTCACATAAAAATTAAAATTTAAAGTTTCACTTTTTGTGTAGTTGAGAAGTTGATATTGTGGTAATTATCCATATTGAATGAAAAAGACTAAGAAATTGTCAAAAAACCACTGATTTATTGATAATTAGAAAGACCGGTTTCGGTTATTACACCATTGTCAATCTCTGATAACAGTATCAGAGATTGACAATGGTGTAATAACCGAAACAGGTCTTTCTAATTATCAATTAATCAGTGTTTTTTTTGACAATTTCTTAGTCTTTTTCATTCAAAAATTAAAGTACCGTTTCTAAAAGGGTAAAATTACTCCGATTATTAATTTTATATAATGCATCGATGTATGAAATAATCTAGATTACATGAACAATGATTGATATTAAATTAAGCTTACAGTTGATAGGAAGAAATCAAGTTTCAGCTGTCGGATGATTATTGATTGTACGTATTGTGATCTACCCGGCAGTCTAATCTCTGAAACTTCAGTGTGAGATCATAGAAATGTAACATGTATCTTGATTGGTTCTTATCGAGGTCCTGTATTACAATTTTCTGTCAGTAATCTCATCCCAAGTTCCATTCCTGAAGAGAAAGAGAGATTGATTGAGTACTTCATTTATGTAGATTACAATATATACTGGCTTATGCACTTATATACATTTATACAATAGCTTACAATACAGCAAAATTATAGATGAATTTACATAATATAGACTAAGAAAATAATTATTGAACTGTATAAGATATGAAAAAGCAATTTGTTAGATAATAATTATATTGTTATGCATCTACTTAAATTGGCGGAGCTTTGGACATATCAATGTCCATTCTTCGGAAAGAATATTAAAAATATCCTCCCCACTAACTCTCTACCAAAGGAGAGAGAGAGGAGAGAGAGAGATTGGATTCCTTTATTATTTATGTATGTTACAATATTTACTGGCTTATACACTAATTTCAATGTAAATGATGGTAATGCTAATCATTCAACGAATTTCACAAAGTATAAAAAATGAATCAATGAGAATAAAGATTAAATGCAATTAGAATAACGATAATATAAAATTGTAATGTAACTTCATAAATCGGCGGTGTTTCAACAACTAATTTTCGAAACAATATCAATAATAAAATATCTGAAATTATATTATATAAAATAATATCCTTCCCATCAACACACAACCGGGTGTGTGTGTGTGTGTGTGTGTGTGGTGTGTGTGTGTGTGTGTGTGTGTGTGTGTGTGTGTGTGTGTGTGTGTGTGTGTGTGTGTGTGTTTGTGTGTGTGTGTGAGAGAGAGAGTGAGAGATTAAGTTTAGTGTGAGTGAGTGAGTGATTTGGGGAATAAGTTATGTCTTAATTATTATGATCGTTATAGACTTCGTGACGTGTCGATTGCTAAGACTGAACTCGATCTCTGAAAATTTCACCAGGTCCACTTGATGTTTCAAGTAATAATACGCGGACTCAATTTGATCCCAACGATCCCGTTTACGAGTGTCCAGTAATAATGTTCAAGTCCAATATCTGGGTTTAGAGCTGTTGAACCTTGAAAACCACGCGGGTAACTGTGAAAGTATTTATCTCAGACAGCTGAGTTTCGGTAATCTCTCACGTTTTTTGCGAGATTTCATCAGAATTTTTGCTGGAGCACGTGTCAAATGAGACTGTCAGACAGGTAGTTACGAAATGGCTGCTCCCTAGTTTTGTTACGAGGCTGCTCCCTGATTTCGAGTAGAATGCACAATAGCTTATCAGTAATACCCGTAATTTCTTAATCACTTTTTCTGTAATTTTTTGTCACTTCATCAGGATCTGGTTGCTCATTGGTTCCGATACAAATGTAGCCTATAATGTCACACTCTTCTTGTAAATGTGTAGAAACCAATCAGAATATTTTTTCAAAATCCATAGAATTTTACTTTACTATCTATAGTGAGGTCTACATTATAATGGCAGTGTACGATTGACAATACTGTTGCTGTCCTTCTCTATCATACAACAAAACAGATAGCACTCTCTCGCTTTGCAATGTTATCTATTTGCCAGAATATTTTATATTTACTTTTGACAGTGACTGTACAAAACTGAACAAACCATATTCTCAGCCGCCATTTTTTCTTCATTCTATCAAAATACTTGAGTACACAAGTCGTATAATTGATTTAAAATGTATTTTTGAAACAATGAAATAATTTTTAAACATTACCGAATGAGAAACACAAATTAAAATACATGAAATGACATTTTTAAAGTTGATAACTAACCATCCTAGACTTCATCCATGATAATAGTTAGCCGATCCGTATAGGTTAGACCTACTCGTACCGGTATAAATAATATTGAAAAGTTATTTCAGAATTAATCCATTAAAATTACTTATTTTTATATAGGATTTCTATTTTTCTATTATTTTTAGAGAAAATTGGAATAGAATACCTACCAAATAACTCAATTTCTGTTGGTTTGAAATTCAGATTGTTGTATCACAGCTTTTTAAATTAGCTGACATTTCAGGTTTGTATGAAAATAAAAATCTGATCTCAGTCATGAAAGCAAATTTTTGAATCAAATTATGAAAAAATATATTCTATTGATCAATTTGACATTAAATTGATTATTTTATCAAGGAAATGATAATTATTATTAGATTAAGTTTAATGAGATGAATTGAGTAACAGCTGAGTACAGTCTGTGGCAAAATGGAGAGACTTGGCAACGTTTTTTCCTATCTTTCTTCACTGCCATTATAACGTGGACCTCACTATATATGTGTAATATGATTTTGAGTATAAATTTTGATAAATGATTCTCTAATACCAGAAAAGACATAATTTCATCGAAGCTCATCGAATTTCCATCTAGCTGTTTACCCTGATGTCAATATTTGCAATAGCAAATCTTCGGGGTGATTCACAGCATTCAATTTGGATTTCCGTTAAATGATAAAAATTATTAATTCATTAGAATTTGTATAAATTGCAATATCTCAGTAATTTAGACATAATTTCAACGTGTTAAGCAAATACGTAGTAACGAATTCAAACACAACATAATGAACTCTGACAAATTTTCGCAACTATTTTTGTAACAGCGTTAGAGAAAATGTCAAGATCTTATCGAATTTGAAATATTTTGCATTCCTTTTGCGCCAAATTTTATGCTGTGTTGCTCCACAAGTCATTCAGTAAAATCCGTGTTATTTAACTTTTTTTCAGCAACTTATGACAAGAATTTCTCAGCTTGTTAGTAGGCTCTAGTCAGATAGATATAGATCAAGGGTTGGGCCACATTCTTTCTCCTACGTGCGTGGAAACAGGTGGTGGACCTGATAGATGAATGAACATTTTGTTGTAACCTAGATAGGTACGTAAACAATTTTGTAAGATGGTTGAAGTGGCGAAAGTGAAATTCATGTTATCTTGGTAATCTTCAAAGTGGGATACTGCAATTCTAATCTATGTATGAGTAATTCTGCTATTTGTTCACAAATGTTGAAAACAATCACAGTCAGGCCTACTTGAGTCACATTAATACTATTGGTATCTATAATTTTGTTGCAATACATATTCTCGATTTCATGGTTGAAATGATTGAAATACCGTTATCAAAAACCTATAATGTATTGAACATTGGAAACCACTTTATATTAAACATTTAGTGTCCCTTTCAGAGTGTAAATTAGGTTCTTGAAGGAGATTTAATTATAAAGCATCCACCTAGAGTACTGTCTTGATCCAGCCAAAGTTGTATGGGTGAACTAATACAAAGTGCCCGTTGCACAAAAGCCGTTTAAAATTTAACCGTGATTAATTTCACGAGAACCAATCAGAGAAGGCCTTTTTTATAAGACGGCTTCTCTTATTGGTTCTCTTGGAATTGATCACGATTAAAATTTAACCGGTTTTTGTGCAACCGGCACTAAACGTAGTTTCGATAATCGAAGTTGCTGTCTTTCGAGTTGACTTCATGGATAAACCGACTTTTGACCATTATCATCTGCAATCAACCACGACTCAAACATGGTTGTCTGTTAGTAGACATTGTTAAGACAAATCGCTCGTTTTAATTTGACAAGCAAATTCTTGTAGATGAGCTCCGAAATCAAACATAAATCAAATTTTGGCCAGCAATTATCTGCCGATTTGACAGATTGATGGATTGGATTCGTCACTTTCAGTACAGCTCACGTCAATCTTTAACGCTCTGAATACTTGTATTGATGAATGGCGCTTGAAATATCTGAAACTGTAAAAAAAGGGAGAATAGAGTGGGGGTTCGGTCGCTTTGTTGGGATGGCTCAGAGAGGACTTTGATTATGATTGGGCAGACGATGGTTATGTTGTTGATGATGATGATGATGTATTCTAGACAAATCGCAGTGAATTATTGATGTTGGATTGGCGAGACCACCCTTGTTCGATTTTGGAATTGAATCTGATTTGTTTTTATTCGCACTCTAATTACACTGTTCCATGTGCTATAAATCAATTCTGTTTGTTCTTCAGCTACATCACTTTTTTAGAATAGAAGAGTTTATACTCTGCTAAGGATTCAGTTGTAAAGAGTGCTAGCCCCGATCACAAAGGTATTTTTCTAGTGGGTTAATGGGTTCTTCTTGTATGTTTTGTGCAATTCTGTACCTGATATAGTAGCAAAAAAACTTCCAAAGTAGAAATTGGCAATAATTTACCAATACTGGCAGTAAAATGTAAAATAACTAAAAGAGTTAATCGAAATTGTACTAATTTCAAAGATAATCATCCTTGAATTTAATCTTATACTATTTTCTATGAATAATGGTGTACTTTAGATCATTAATGTCTCTATTTTTTTATTTAATTCATCTATATTCGTTTATTTCGTGGTTAAGTGGTAGAGTGAACATTACTGTCCAAACTTCGCCCCGTCAACAAATAAAAAAGTCATTCTATTCTATTTAATTTATTCAAGTCGTATAACAGTTCATATTAATATAATCATTGAATGCAATATCACTCTGACTCATGCGCAAGCGCATGTAATAGTTCATCTTTTCTTTTCATATTATAAAAGGCTAAGCCCCAACAGACTGAAATCACACCACAGCCCAAACTACTGAGCCTAAAAACTTGAAATTTTGCACGATTGTTTATGGTAGCCTGAAAACATCCACTAAGAAAGGATTTTCAGAAATTTGCCCCCCTGAGGGAGCTGGGCCCCCCCCAAAATTTTGTACTTTTCAACCGCTCATTGCACAGCAAAGTCATGAGGAACTTTTTTGTTCAGCAACGAAAAAAAATTAGATCTATGCAGAAAAATTTTGATCAGGAGTACAGGGGGGTTCAGGAGAGGGAATTTTTCGAAAATTTTGATGTAAAATCACACTACAGCTCAAACTAATTGTCCTACAGACTTAGAAATTTGCACAAAAATTCTTCAAACATGCTAGACGGGCACTAAGAACGGATTTTGAGATATTTTGTATCTTAGGGAATGCTATATGGAACTGAGATATTGACACATGATATTCTAACATATGTTGTGATCATTGAAAAATCTTAGAATAATTTTATCAATCAGCTGATCGAATTAATTTTCCGTGTAAATCGAAAGCACAAGCTTGCCACGTGTTTGTTCCATTGTTGTATGCTTGGCCAATTCGGTTCGCGCCTTCTATCAGCTGTATATGGAGTCTCATACTTTCTGATTAGAACAGAGCACTGAGATTTTCTTTGGTTAGGAGTTTGTTGATAATTCTTTTTTCAAATTCAAATTTTATTGCAAACAAAAATCACATTGAAAAATTTCTTAATAGACAACAAGATTACAAAAACGAGATGTCAAACATAAACCTACATTTATTTGCAGCACGGCCAGAAAAAGACAAACCTGAGTACTAGCCGTGAGTTCATTCAATATGAAATATTTTTATTTTTGTTAATATTTTGTGAACAAAAAGTACGAGTTAATGAGAGATGTGAGTAATTTCTTATATTTGATCTAAATGGTTATTCATATTGTAGTAGTCGGGGTCACTTCAATCGAAGTTTTTTCTTTTGTAGCTAATAAATTTCATATGTATTGATTGTCCATAATGTATCCAGTGTCTATAATGGAAGTGATTGAACTACTCAAAATTAATGGTCCACTGATCCTTCATGGAATTTATAGTATTCCTGGTGATGATTGAGCCTGTCTTTTTTCAGCGTTGACTATTAATAATAAAGCTTTATTTACAACTAGCTTACCTGGGAACTTCGTACCGCCAAAAAGTCAATGTATCTCATGTCACACTTCAGTTTATTTGGTGAATCATGAAATTTATCTGACAATCAATATTTTCATTTACATCTGAATATGGACTTCCTATGTGCTTAGTCATGCAGCATTCTTTATTCCCAAAACATATTATTCTCAATCAATTGGTAGTAATATCTAACAGTAAAGTGTTGAATTAAAAAAAAACTATATAGGATAAATCAGTGTTTCAAAGATGAATTCAATGTTTTCATAGTTGTTGATTGTTAATAGATGGTCGACGAAATATGCGATGTACGATGAATCACACAGAATTACATATTCTTTCCATCTTCCATTTTAGGATGAATATAAGCTAAGCTAAATTAAAAAAAATATATTCTGCCATTAATGAATGCAATATGAACAACTCTCTTCCATGAGGTGAATAATTTTTTTCCAACATTTTCCGGTTACTCAATGATAGGGAAGTGATAATTCTTATTTGTATAGGTCTTCTAAGAAACCATTAACTTACAGCTGGTACCAATAAACTATACTTCAACTCCAAACTACCGTTGTAATACCAGTAGCCTACACAATTTATCATAGGGTGACGTGTTTATTACAGCTGGTAACTTTAGATGCAAAATCATATTATCTCAATATAATCTTGAATCATGATCATCTTTCCGTTCTTCGGTAGCCGCTAGACCGACAATTTCGAAAACATAGGTCTGTAAAATGGATTGGATTAATAAAAAAATAATCATTATCAGCCACCCTATTAAAATTTCTGGTCAGAAACCATCACACAACATATTCCCAAAGTTTCATGCCGTTATGTCAAATATTTTTCAAGTCATAGGGAACAAACACACAAGCAGACATCGATTTATATATATATATATATAATATATATATATATATATATTATATATATATATATGGAAGATAGAAGATTTCATTCGGCTCAAACAAAAGCCTCTCTAAATGGAGGTAGAATGATAAGGTTGACAACTTTCAGTTCTGTTGTTTTAATTTTTTTTTTCAAATCACTTTCAAAAAGTTCATGTAGTACCTACTATTGTGTTTGCGACACTTTTGGCGCTATCATAGTTTCACAACTATTCTGTTCCACACTCCTATCTCTTGCAGTCGTTAACCATATCTATAATAAAATAAAGAGTTGGCTTATACACATACGGGATAGGAAAATTATGTTTGACGCATCATCACGTCTGAACTACTGGACTGATTAACTTGAAATGTTCCATATAGTCTAGATTCTTAATTAACCAAGGATGGTTATAGGCCTATTTTCAATTCTTCAAAATTTCATTACGTCAAGTTTTCAGGTTTTCAAGTTTGAAAATAGATCCTTGCGAAGCACGGGTTCCTGCTAGTCTTTTCATATTTCAACTATGAACGTATTAGTCAGAGTGCATTTCATCCTCTATCGCCATGGACAAAGACAATTTCTTTACGTTCAAAATAGCAGAAAATGATTAATTTACAAATCAAAGCTGAAAACGTAACCTTAAACATCGGTCAAAGGAACTCAATCAATTCTCTTCAAAAACTATTCCAAGAGAAAATAAACAATGTAATTTAATAAAAAATCTAATAATAATGGTTTTATTTATCTCTAATAATGGTTTTTATTCGTCAGTCTGATTGAAATTCCTATCCAAACATAGGCTTGATTTATGTTGATTAAGAATGGAATCAACACTCCATTGGGTGGGGGTGTGGGGTGTGGACCACATTACTATTCATTTGCTCTTTACTTCCTCCAAGTCTTTCTGAACTAATTCATATTCCACAATTTATTGTCAGTTACAATTTCCATAGAGCACTTGACCTCTCCACAGGAACTGGGTATAAATAATAATTTATGAATATCGTTTATGATGTTTTGTAATAAATTATTTTGTCTCATCGCCTTATATCGCCAATGCACCATGTCAGGTCACGTGATCAATAGCCTATCATATAGCTGCATTCAGTTATCGCCCTCCAGAGATAGTTAAGTTCTGTCACGTCTTGGCATTTCAGGTCCTGATGATCAATTTCAACGTTTTCCCATTTCCTTATATTGTTGAAATGTCCATTATAACAAAATTTCTTCAACTTTAACTTATGGCTTGGGATGTTACAGTTATAATAATTCTCAACTCATCGTTGAACTTATGATTTATGTTCATGGTGTACCGTACTCTATTATAATTTTATGTGTTTATTATTATATTTACATGAATCGTCATTTTCAATAATTCTCCAAACATATTCTACTGATGATATTGCCTATTTTAGGCTTATATTGAATTAGACTATGAAGCTCATTGTAGCCTGTAGGTTTTGTAGCCTTTATTTATAATAATTTTTCATTTGAAAAAATCGGAATATTCTGTAATTTAAAAATACTTCTATAGTGTACCCAATTTTAAACAAATTCAAACTTTGTATTTATAATTGAAAATAATGATTAATGTTTTGTACCAAAGTTATCAGGAAAAATATTATTGAAAACGAAACTATACGAGTAAGCTCATAATAATGTATATTTTCCATGATCAATAAAGTGTGAAATTGACCTCATTTCCATATATTTTATCACATTCAAATATTACATGTTGTTATATTCCAACTACGTGGAAATTGGCTATCGTCCTCTAAGAACTTATTCCTTCAACACTTTGCTCGAAACGTTTTTTAACTCTCCTTAATTTTATTGCAAGTATGTATGGAAAAACCTAATTCAAGGTTAAGATAATCATAGTGATATTGTCTACACAATTGAAATTGTAATGGAAGTCAATAATGGAGCTTTATTATCTCAAAAATCAGTTTCTACAAACTGTTTCAAAGAAGGAAAATATTTTCTCGACAAGATTGGATTATTCATTGGATACAGGTGACGTTTCCTTTCCAAGAGCAAATTCATGAATTATTCATGCACTGAATTATCCCATGTATTCATATTTCCATTTTGCAAAAATATCACCTTTCTGGGATGTTTTTGTTCTGTGTCCACATCATTGGATTCCCTGACAGAGTTTTAAAATGGTGAGCTTCATTTTCATAGTGATTTTGTGAAGATTTTATTGTCATTCAACTTCTTTTTCCTAATGTCAATAATGAGCATTAGATCATTGAGTTTGAATCCCCATATAAATTAAATGCATTTTTCTTCTTGATTGTAATGCACTGATTTTCAATTCAATAAAAATCTGGTGTGGCGCACTCACACAACTTTCCTTGCCGTTATGAAAATTGATCACCTGACGCTAGTGTGCACGCGCATCTCAAGTCTACTTATAAACAAAGATCTGAGCCAGCTGGTGACAGGACAATAACGCTGGAGACATACGAGGTCTGCTATCTCTTCATAGTGAATCATTTAATAGAATCTACAGTTGCCGACAGTTTGCAATTGAAATAATAACATTTTCTAGAATTTCGTGCTTATTTTCAATTTTAGGTGAAAATGTTTCTAAACATTAATTGTAGAGATTTTCATGCTCAATCTTTTCCACTTGAAATTTTTTGTTTAAATTGTATATGAAGGCTGCTAATTGAGAATCTAAAATCAAACTTTGCATAGATGGGGCGGAGCTCCTGAAATTTTTACAGATATAGGACTTGTTGCAGTTGATAGAGCTTATCAATGACTATTTCAGGTATGAATTTGATCAAAATCGTTGGAGCCGTTTTCGAGAAAAACCCTGTTTTTGACAACATTTTCGCCATTTTAGCCGCCATCTTGGATTGCATTTGATCGAAATTGTTCGTGTCGGATCCTTATAGTGTAAGGACTATACGTTCCAAATTTCAAGTCATTCCGTTAACTGGGAGTTATCGTGTACACAGACGCTCATACACACACACACACACACACACACACACACACACACACACACACACACACACTCACACACATACATACAAATACCCAAAAACCACTTTTTCGGACTCAGGGGACCTTGAAACGTATAGAAATTTAGAAATTGGGATACCTTTTTTTTCTGATAGCAATACTTTCCTTACCCATGGTAATAGGGTAAGGAAAGTAAAAATATCACCTTTCTGGGATGTTTTTGTTCTGTGTCCACATCATTGGATTCCCTGACTGAGTTTTAAAATGGTGAGCTTCATTTTCATAGTGATTTTGTGAAGATTTCATTGTCATTCAACTTCTTTTTCCTAATGTCAATAATGAGCATTTGATCATTGAGTTTGAATCCCCATATAAATTAAATGTATTTTTCTTCTTGATTGTAATGCACTGATATTTTATTCAATAAAAATATCCGATAACCCATCAATCACTACGGTACTAGATACTACAATAATTTATGAACCACTCGATTTGGTTTCTTGGTTTCTGTTAGCTCCTTATCCTTGTTCAATCCTTTCTTAATCTCTTGTATTGCAGTTCTAAAAAAAAAAAAAACATTAAAGCCAAGCATCATTGGTTTTGTATTCGAAAATCGAGATTAATGAAGAATTAACAACATTAACAGATTTGGGGCGCATTTTTAAATTGAGAACGTTCTCACCTTCTCAGCCAAGAACCAATCACAACGATACATTCTAGCAGCTGGCTCAACACTCAGTTTTAGACTGTGCTTTCAATACCACTTGAAAACCTACTCCATGCATCGTCCACCTGTCATCATCAACCAACACTTCCACATTGGAAAAAATAAGTTGCGTTATGGCTGCGTAGTTTGTATGAATTTCTTTGGTGAAGTATTCCAAGTTCAATGATCTAATCATCATAGCCATTGCGGAAAACTCACTTTATACAGTATCTGGAGGCTGCAGTGCAGCTTGAATATCGTTGAGTTTTTTCACATTCCGTGTATTATGAACATGAACCATGTCGATTGTGCTCAGAGGCTAATGCGCATCAAATGCCGGCTTAAATCAATGAACTAAACTGTTGTCGTCAAATGACCATTAGTTGTGTTCCTCAAACATGCAAGTTTGCTTTCAACTTTACTTATGCATTTGTGTCTCAGATGCCAAGGCACAAAGGTTGAATCTATTGCTTGCAATGAGGCATGCCTCATGAACGCTTCCTGTTTCTAATCTTTTCACAGGTTTGGTCTCTAGTCTTGGATCCAACTATGTATACCAAAGTAGCTAACGTGGAATGCGTTGTTGCATGCACCTGATGAATGTATGCCTCTTGATGACCGAGCTATTAGTGTGGCCATTCCTACACATCCGGTGTCTAAATGCCTCTTGGCATGTAGTCGAGGTGCCTTATTGCTGAATTCTTGAATTTTCTTTGTCGTCTTTTCTCCGTTATTGCTGAATTCCCCATTACTGTTTGAGTCTGTTTTGTCCTCTGTTTGACCTCTGGAGTCTAACAATTAAAGTTTTCCCTGTAAATCTTATGGGTGACGTTGTAATATTCTTAGAGATTTCATGTGTCTCAGTGCGGTTTGCACAGTTCCAGTTTAAACGAAATTTCATTGTAAACTGGTTCAAATCTATATCCAGTCTCGTTTGTTATTATTTAGTTCATTTTGAGTTGAAGTCATCCGCTGATTCAATTCAGTTGAAGTTTTTTATATACAAAGGCCCTAAAAACTGCAACTGCAGCTTCAAGGGTGATAGCAAACTTAACTTTCCACGGCTTGTGGGTAGTAGAGGAAAACGAGGAAAAAACAAAGGTCATCTCTCTCTCTCTCTCTCTCTCTCTCTTTCTCACCCGGTCGTGTGTTAATGGGAAGGATATTTTATATCCTTCTTAGAGAATCGACAATTATTTGTTGAAACACCGCCGATTTGAAATTGAAATTTAGTCAGTGTTGTGAATAAATTTCAATTTCAATTTCAAATCGGTGGTGTTTCAACAAATAATTGTCGATTCTCTAAGAAGGATATAAAATAATTTATAAAGGATATGATATAATTTATGAAGTTACATCACATTATTATATTATCGTTATTCTAATTGCATTCAATCTTTATTCTCATTGAATTATATTGTTTATACTTTGTAAAATTGTTGAATGATTAGCATTACCGTCATTTGATGTAAATTAGTGTATAAGCCAGTAAATTCTATATCTCTCTTTCACTGTGTCATATCTCAAGGCTTCAGACGCTACTTCTTGAAGGTTTCATATTCTCTATGATTCATGACAGAGCATGTTCATAAGGGTTGAGTTTTATTTTGTGTACTGTTATTGAAGCTGAAAATTCGAAGAATGTTGCTAAGTTATAATAATAGGCTCCCAACATTCGAATTGGGGTTGATCACATTCAATTTTTATTCATGACTAAAAATGTCCCATGTACGATATGGCAATATGAATGGGGATGATGTAAAACACAATTAAGATTTGAGGGAAATTATGTAATTAATTTCTAGAAATTGTAAAGATAAAAACACATTATATGATAAGGTGTTCGATTTCCTTTTAAATAATCCAATCTTGACTGTTGTAAACAAAGAAACAACTGTTGTAAACAAAGAGAAAGTGTTTCATTTCTGAATTGGATAGAATGATGGATAGTGGTGTGACAAAGTTGAACTTGGGGACAGAAGAGCCACATTCCAGTCAGCCGGTCGCAGTGCATTGCAATTGCTGCACACAAGATAAAGAGAAGTTGTGTGTATTTTTTCCGGTGCTTACAAAGGAAGTGGAGTAGTAATCGGCGGCGGCGGCGGCGGCGGCAGAACCGGTTGCGTCGCGTTGCAAGTCCCAAGTCCAATCTGCTTACTGCTTAGGTTAAGGTCAGTGTCAACCTAAGTCCCCAAAGCTACCCTCACCCCCCACCACCCTACATGGCACAACAGGATTACCGCTGAATGTCACTCACGTAGACAACGCTTGACAGCGTCTCTTTTGCTTCTTCTTATTCTCCTTCTTCTTATTTCAGTCTTTTTCCACCCAGTATTTTACTTTTTCTTCCTCTACTCCATGCTATTATACCCTGTCTCCTTGTTTTCTTTTCTCCCCTTCTCCCCTGCTTTTCGTTTTCTCATTTTGTCATTCTGTTTTTTCTATCATGTTCCTCTTTTCTCTCTCCTGCAATCTTATATTCCCTGATTTTTCACATTCAGCTACCAAGTCTATATCCTTGATTTCCTTCCCATTCTACCAGGGTTCCTCTTTACTGTCACTATATCCAATTATTCTTGTTATGCATTCAATTAATTTCAATTCCAACCCTGGACTTGAAATTCCCTCATTTTCCCATTCAGCTACCTGTAATGTACCAACTCTATCTCCTTGATTTTCTTTCCAATCGACTAGTTTTTCTCTTCATTACCACTATATTCTTGTTATGCATTCAATTCATTTTAATTCCATTCCTGGACTTTTTTGTCTTCATCCTCATCTTCCTTTCTTATATTCTCCATTTTATTCTCATTCCACTTCTTCATTGTCACTTCAGTTTTCCCCTCTTACATTAACTCTTTTCTTTTTTCATCCTTCTCCCCTCACTTTCTTGGACCTTGGCTTTCTGGTGCCCCTTTTGCACCATCTTTCACTCCTCCTTCATCATAATACCAATCTTTCTTTTATTCTCCAATCGCATCTCCTACTCTTCTTCCTTCATGAAATATGTTTCTTCCACATTCTTGTCTACATCCACTTTTTCATTTTTTCCTCTACATCTCACTCCCTCTTAATTTATCTACATCAACTACTTATTCCAATTTGCCTCCCCTATTCAATTTGCTTCCGTTCAATTTTTTTTCTCTCATTAATTTCTCTGCCTCATGATTTCAGCTTCCTTCATTCGTTATATTTCCCACTGATCATCTTCCTTCCCCTATTTCAAAGTCTTTCCATTTCTCTTTTCTGTATAGGGCTACTATTAATAAAAATAGAAATAAAAATAAAAATCTCAGTACCCTTTTTGAATTATTTAATCACTTAATAATTAAAAAATTCAAAAAGGGTACTGAGATTTTTATTTTTCTTTCTACCTTTCCATTTCACTTGATGAGACGAACTATTGAACTGTATCCACACAGCCTTCTCTCTATTTGTAGTTTATTCACTTACTACTTCCTCCTGTCCTTTTCTGACTGGCTTGTCTTTGTCTGCCTCTAGCCGCTATCAATTGCATAGGCATCACTCTACGGGACACTCACGCACATACACGCACACGCACACACTCACACATTCCGTCACGAGCGGTCATGCGCCGGCTTCTAAACGCTGCGCTTTTTTGTGAAAGATGAAGCGATTAATGTTTGTTTGTTTGTTGACGATGCTGTTTTTGTTTGTGAGCTCCAGCAAAGAGGATGAGAATAGGATATATTATATAATAGATAATAGAATACATTCTATTTTCTGTAGCTCCAGGCTCACCAGCTGGTTGCCAGTGTTGTCAAGACGAAAGTGCATAAGGGCGTATTATATATTACAAATGAAGAAGGAAAATACATGTGAAATATATCTCTATTAAGTAATATCAGACAGAAAAGATTTATAGTATTATAGAGACTCATACAATACATAGATTCATACAATACACAATATTCATGAAAAGATGTACACATTATTAGAGAAATGCTATCTTTTCTGGATAACTCATGCTCTTCATGGAGAAACAATGTTTACCATGGATGTTATCCATGTTATGTTGACCCTGGAGGAAAATAAATGCTATCTTCTCTCTATGGCAATATACAGTAACAGTATGCTAACTCAACTCAGAACTTATGATAATTATTGGTATACCCCAATATTATCATTTATGTGTCTCTACAAGGTACTTATTCTTCTCCTCCTTTCTTCCTCCATTGTTCACTATCTTCCCTCGAAGTTCATTTTAATATTCCTAAGGGAACTCAAATATCTTTTGAATATTTCACTCATTTTATAGTATTGTGGAAGAAAATGGGTTCTCCGTTTTCTTCCTTGTAAATATAAATTCGTTCTATGTCAAGTGCATTTTACTTTATGCAATTCGTACAGTGGAATTCAACTACTAACGTGAATATTTTTAGAAAAGCATATTCTCCAGGAAGTCCATCTCATAATGCAAAATTATGCTCCGTCTAAAAGTCCTCCCGTCAGAGCACTTGGAAGATAAGCGTGCATTTGAGAGTTGTTTCTCCCGTCATAAAGAGTTGTAATAGCTGAGAGATCTGAAAGTGCCCAGCCACGATGTCACAAATTAGATGAAATATCATCTGAATCTTCTTTGCTGCATTAAACTACGGATATGACCACTGTTCACTGTTATCTACATCTTTATAACTTTGAGACGGTTTTAGCGAGGATGGCTATCGCGCTCCTTGGACACTGGATGATTATTTTGTTGCTTGATTACACTCCAAAAAGCTTCAGATTTTGGCAGACTTTTAGCAGTAATTTGATGCTCTAATAACAAAAGTTACGATGGCTTTCATGTATGAGTCAGTTGGATCCTGAACTGATTCAGTTGCATACTCTAGTATTAAAGAGTTTATAGTGGATATTAGGATATTACTTAACATTTGAGTAAAATTTGGTATCAACATTCAAAAGATGAGGAGAAGATTCCTGAAATTCGTGTGCTTCCAAGTGCGAGGGAGTAGCTTAAGCAAAAATTGAATAAGAGGATTTGTTTCATAAGAGTTTTTTCTTCAATAGGACATTGAACCTTCCTGCTCTCAAGTGGAATCTTACGATTGTTTCCATATTTCATCTATATCTCAGTGTCTTTGGCGGACCATCTCATTTCGTTGTACCTGTTATGACTAAATCTTGTTTTCGTTTATGGCCTATTTTTCCGTCTTAGAGATAGAGTTTGAATTTTTGTTTAATGAAGTTCGACCTCATTCATCATAGAAAAACATGAAAAAGAAAATTAGATTGAAGAACTGGAATGAATTTAATTCAATTTCTGCACCTTCATGTGATCCTAGGAGGGCGAATTTTGACCAGACGGCCCTCTTGTGCACTTAACCCTTGAATAGAATAGAATACTTTATTGTCATTAAACACATAGTGCAATAGACATAGTCATCAAGAAGCAAAATACATAGCACACCTGATAAATACATTCAGATCTTGACTGATGGACTGATTTTGAGAGTTTTAGGCCTATACATGGAAAAACAAATTAGAAATGCAATAATATCCTCAAATTCTTATCAAATATGCTAATGTACTCATATATTTTTTCCTTCTTTACAGGTACGTTGATTTTAATATCTCAATATTCAGCTCTTGAGAAGCAGGGATGGAGACATTGGAAAAGGTAATCTGAAACACAATTTATAGCCCCTCAAAAAATGTGTATCATTTCCCTTAATTGTACCCCATATAACAGTTATCTCTTTTAAAATCCTGTTCTTTGTATTTGAATTCGTTGTGAAACTTGTTGTTGTTTCTCAATAATAATATGTAAATGTTGTAGGCTACTACATTGTTGAACTTCTACAGAAACAAACGGTACACAGTAGCAAAGTAGTTGTTTTCCCAGGAACCCACGCGTTTTTGAATTCTCAAAAATTTGAAAATAGCATGTCTCAGGTAATCTTTATGTGTCCGACATGATGTCTGGTTGAACGGTCATAACTCACCACTCTCCAACCCACTAGCAGTCAAGGATCAGTCATAAACTCCCACTCCTGCCGCGGGACGTTGTTAGCGCATTTTTTCTGTGAACTCCGTCTCCTCTCCCTCCTTCCCATTTCCCTCCTCTTCCAATCTTCTTTCTCTATCATTTTGTTTTTTTCCTCCTTCTCATTCTATCGTTTCATTTTTTTACTTTATCTCTGTACTGCACACGTAGCTCCTGTTTATTTTTCGATTTTATCTTTGCAGAGAACAATAACTTGAAGTGACATTCTGTTAGGTTGCGACTAACGACAGGACAAGTGCGATGAACATGTGTGAACACACATGTTCGTGATACATGTTGCCATCAGCGCAATGCATCGAAGGAAAAAGAGCTGTTGGATAGCAACTTCCTACATAAATATTAAAAACCAATAACAATAAATAAAACACTGGAAAATTACAAATTATGATGGTACAAAATAATTCAACCTCAAATGAAACAGCGGAGAAGGAATAAACAACAAAAAATTGAAGATACAGAAACCTAACTTCAAGAAGCTTTTCGCTGATGACACAGCATGTTTGACGAATATGTGTGTTTACACTCATGTACATGTCTTTGTCGTTAGTAGCCACCCTTAGTATGGAGAAGTTACGATAACTGATTAAAATTATTCATAAATAAGGGCAGGTTGTGAGGGGTGAGACTAATCCCATATTACATTTTTGTCACTTCTATGGAAATATCTCAATATAGAGTTGAGAATTTAATTTGGTATATTCGTATTTTCAAGCTCTTAATCAATTCTCTATTAATTCGACAATGGTCTAGTTGTTATCTTTTTGTCGGTTATCAATGGTTCCATTCACAGATTTCAACCTCATAGTTTGAGAATCGATGTATCAATTAATGTTTGTAAATTCTGTTCACTGATTATTGAAGCATTTCATCTGAGACGTTTACAATTCCTGTTAGTGAGATTAAGATTATTTTCCCATTCCACAAGGATGGAATATCAATGTGAATGAAATAAATCAATGTGCAGTATCATAGTTAGATTGAGCTGGTCAGAACAAGATTTATAAGAGATTTGAGGAATTCAGTAGTGCAAGTTATACTTTCCTGGAAGTCGATAATCTTTTTCGAGAATGCAGTTTTCAAGTTTGTGGTAACGAGACGCTTGAGTCCATAGGAGATTCAACATGAAAAGTATTCAAGTCGGCGTTTCTCATGTGTGGATGGAAGAAGACCTTTTACTTTTACAAGTAAAAACGAACAAAAAACTGGATGACTCGCATATTTTACAGTGCTTAGCAATTGAAGTCGCCAAGTACAGAGGGCGCTTCTCTTACTTTTTTAAAAAACGTTTTGATAAAAACATGTTTACAATTTTCCTCATCGTTGAGCTTTAATTGTGCCCGTAAGTGAATTGCAGATGAACCTCTTGATTAGTCTCTCCGAAAATCCAAACCTGAGCGTTAGTGCCGGCTGCAAAAATGTTTCTCGTTGGAGTTTAGTTGAAAATGATCGGAGCAACGTTACGTTAGTGGCTGGCCTTAGGAACCTCTTCTATTCTACAATAAAGGAAAGAACTGGCTTATACACGTACGGGATAGGAAAATTATGTTTTCCTACAGTTACCTTGAAAAGTGGCCATTCCTGCACTGATTACAGAACGCAAAAAATCACTTTTCCGCTCTAGTGCGGGAAAAATTGTTTCTGCACTCCAGATTTTCAACATGGCAACGCAAAATAGTTAGTAGGTTATATGGAGCACGAGTGCAGCAAAGTCAAAATTAAGTTGGTAACTGTGGTATAGTGTGGTATAGTGTTGTGGTGCACGTTATAATAATATGAAGGCAGTGGACAACAGTGGATGACAGCGACAGCCACCACATGAGTGACAGCCGCCTTCAGACATTTACTACTACATTATTATTCAATTTTAAATAAATTAAGGTTTTTATTAATAATAAAATTACACAGAAAAACCTTTTGATGGATTTCAGGGAATTTTATCCATAATTACCCACTTTTCATATTCAATGGTAACTGTAGGAAAAATTCAATGTGAAATACGTGCGCGAAGTTCCTCTGCTGCACTCAAGAAACCATTCCGCCCTCGCCTACGGCTCGCGCGTAAACGTTTCTTTCGGTGCAGCAAACTGTCACTTTGCGCACTAGTTGCACAAATAAACTATTGACGAATCATCAGGTCTGAATTACTGGACTAATTAACTTGAAATTTTGCATATACAATCATAGATAAAGGATAAGCATAAGCTTATCTATATTTCTATATTTAGATAAGCATTGAAAATAGCAACTATATTTATTGTATCTGATACAATTAACCGAGGATGGTTATAGGCCTATTATCAATTCTTCATTACGTCAAGTTGTCAGTTTTCAAGTTTTAAGATAGACCATTGCGGAGCACGGGTTACCTGCTAGTCAACAATAAGGTTATTTATTGTTGAGTCCTCCAAATAAGTCTGAATGTAACTTGTTCTTATTCACCTCTGATGACCAAAGTTGACAAAACTATTTGTTCAATTTCAATTTCAATTTTATTTTATTCACGTATTGTACAATTTTAACAACACAATTACAATTATACAATGAATATTAGAACCCACATAGACTATAACGTCCGTGTGTGGGAGCAGTTCTTAAGATTAGCTGTGTTACAATAAAAAATATTGGGCTATAAGTATAAGATACATACGGTAAATTAAATAAAAATAGATTATATTTAATATATTTTTATGATTAATTATATAAAAAAAATCAATTTAAATTTGAGAAATTTGGTGTTGATGCCTACCCTATGACGAGTTCGAGTCTCAGTTCATTTTGCTAGAGCCTCCAGCATATTGCCAACATATAGAAATAGATTTAATGAGGAAAAAGAGCAGATTATGATTGTGGTGGGTTGGTGTTGGTGGTTATGGTGACAGAAGCTGTGCTGTGCTTCTGTCCTATCTAGATAGGCAAGGGAGTTCACTCACGATTTTGCACATGGCTATTTCTGGCCCAGGATCGGGACCACGATCAAAACCCTTCTTGTTTTCCTGTCCTCTTCTCCTCCATCCGCTTCCTTTACTTATTTTCTTCTTCTCTCTATACTACTGAGCTACTGATGCTGCTGCTTTTTTGTTATATTCTTCCTCTTCGTATTTTTTTCCTATTTCGCCTCTTTCTTCTCGTCTCGTACTTACCTTTCCCTTATTTTTCTCTACACTTCTTCCTCTTTATTCTCCTCATTTTTCCCATCTTCTTTTCTTCCTTTTCCCTTCTGCTCCCCTTCTCCATCACCTCATGTCACTACTCTTCGTCTCATCCTACTCCTATTCTCAGTTCCCGTCCCATTCTCCCACCTCCTTCTTTATCCTCTTTATCCCTTTTCTCCATCCTTATCCTCCTCCTCTTCTTCCTAGTCCATCATCTTAGCCTCTTTCTCCTTCAGTCTTACTCCCCTCACTCCTCCACCACCTCTTCTTCGCCCTCCTCATCCTATTTTATTCCCATTCTTGATTTTTCTTGTTTTTCTTCTTCTTCTTCTTCTTATTATTATTATTATTATTATTATTATTCTCTTCTTCTTCTTCTTCTTCTTCTTCTTCTTCTTCTTCTTCTTCTTCTTCTTCTTCTCCTTCCTCTTCTCCTACTTCTTCTTCTACTTCCTATTTTTTCTTCTTCTTCTTCTTCTTTTTCTTCTTCTTCTTCTTCTCCTTATCTTTCTCCTTCTCCACCTTTTCTCCTACACCTTCTTCTCCTTCACCTTCTCCTTCACCTTCTCTTTCACCTTCTCCTTTTCATCCATTTCTTTCTCCTTCATCTCTTGCTTGCTCTTCCTCCTTCCTCTTCATCTCTTCCTCCTCCATCTCTTCTTACCACTCGTCCTCATTCTTTTTATCCCTGATGACTATTCCTGGTAGGGATACATGATTAATACTCTTGTCTTTCTTCACTTTTCCTTGTGTGCTCCTCCTCGTGGCTTCTTTGTCTCTTCTCATCATTCTCCTTTCTTCTTCTTCTTCTTCTTCTTCTTCTTCTTCTTCTTCTTCTCTTCTTCTTCTTTTTCTCCATATTCTTCTTCTTCTTCTTCTATTTTTCTACTTCTTCTTCTTCTTCTTCTTCTTCTCCCTCTCCTCCTCCTCCTCTTCCTCCTCCTACTCTCCCTCCTCCTCCTCTTCCTCCTCCTCCTTCTCTTCATCCTCCTTCTCTTCCTCTCGTTAGCTGCCTCTCTTCCACCTCCTAATCCTGCACTGCCGCCACCTGTGTGTCTTTTGTCTTTGTACTCTTGATCCTGCTGTCTGCTTTGTGTTCTTCATTTAGTGGTCGTGTCCATGTTGGCTAATGGCATATGGCTACAGCCACTGCTCAGTCACGACCAATGCACTCTGCACTCTGCACTCTGCACTCTTCACTGCAATCTGCTACTGCAATTGCACTTGCACGCACCACAGTGCATCAATCATGGCTGACCGGTTGAGAGTGGTGACACTATTGATCAACCAATACTAGAACATCCACTATCCTGAGTTCTGTACTTTTCATTGAAAAGTTTAATCATTCAATTCTAGTGTTCACGAGTCTCTGTTTCTTGAACAGTTCAAAATTTTCTCAAATAACTCAATATTATTCGTTAAAAGTGGTAATTGAGTGTAATATTTCTAATTAATTTATCAATGTAAGCCATCTTAATTCAAAATTTATAGTTTTAATGTTTATTTTGGACCAAAATTTTATAAAAATTGTACACGTGAAATTCTAACCTTATCTTGGACTTTGTCACTTATAAATTTGGAAGAAAAATAGCTCAAGGACTACCTTATTATTTTATCTTCCAATGTTATTACATTAGTGTCACTTGCATTGTAAATAAATAAATAAATAAATAAATAAATAAATTAGAGGTGGAAAGTAGCGGGTCAAACAAAGGTAGAGTTATGAGTTGTGTGGAAGTGGTACTCTTATGGGAACTAATAAATATGGATGGATAATGATTGGTTCATTCGGAAATGAACTTTTGATCATCTCATCAATTCACCAACGCACTTTCCATCACACACGCACAAGCTAAAAGCCCATTTGGCGATGTGGGCATCACCAACAATAAATAAAACATCTATTATATAAAAGTAAAATGGCACTCACTCACTGACTGACTGACTCACTCAGTAAAAACTAAACAATCTACCGGACCAAAAACGTTCAAATTTGATCTCAAGATCAAGTTTGATTTCAAGTTTGATCTTTTGATAAGATCAAATAAAACTGAAGAAAAAAACTTCTAAGCACCAACTGTTTCTTGTTTTTATGTTTTGTTTTTTTTTTTTTTTTATCATAGAATAATAATTATTGTGTTTTACTAACTTTTATCTAATTTAATCTACAAACTTATATTTGTGTGTATGTTCCACTAATCTTTGTTCTTTTTTGGTTCAATTTCTTAGTTTATATTGAATAAATATATTACTGCAACTTAGGTCTACGCACAGGTTTTACCTTGTAGGCTACTCCTTAAACATAGATGGACATAAAAAAATAATATACTGCAGTTTTGGGATCATTTTATATATTTAATAGTATTTTTCTTGTATTATTTTTATATGTTATAATATTAGATTATTATAATTGTGTATGTTTTTTGAGAAATAAATTTGAATTTGAATTTGACTTTGACTTTCTGATGGAATGAAGCATGCTCAAATGAAAAATGCAGGCGAGCGAAGCGAGCCCGCTGATCTCATTTCTGGACGATCCAGTCGGGGGTCCAGGGGGCGGAGCCCTAGACGGATATGGCGAGCGAAGCGAGCCTGACGGCTAGTTTATATATAAAAGTGACTTGAAACATTCATTTGATTGGTGTAGTACGAAATACATAGCTTCTTATAAGCTACTCATAAACCTATTTCAAGTGCATTATTCGCGGGAAACTTTTCTTGAATATGATGAGATCATTACTCTGAGATTTCATTATGAGTGATCGGATTCTGAAGATAAATTATGAATGTAGAGATAGCCTACTTATACGTGAAATGATTCGAACCACCAAGAACTAATGACCAGTTGTCTTTTTGTGTCTTTTAGTTTTTATTGTATTTAGATTTGACAATACATAATTGTACAAGTCACAATAAATTATTTGGTGAAGGTACTCTGTAGATCACAGGTTCGCAATACAGCACACAATGCCTTTTTTGTGAACAATCATCAATCTCCAACTTTTTATTCTAATTGGACTGCTTCTACTTCCAGATTAAAGATTAAGTACTGTAGTATTGCAGTTTGTTGCTGACAGAATTGCAATTTATATTTCATAGTTTATAGTGTTGCATATCTCATCCCATGGTAATAGAAAACATACATTCCAATTTAAAGGTTAAAACAAACAAGAAAACCTAATAACTCAAACGAAATAGATAATAAGACTTTCTGATCGTGAGATTGTTACACTGTTGTTTCATTGCGAATAACTACCCTGTCGACATTAGAATGCCACATACTAATTCAATATAATAAATTGAAGCTAGGTCTCTAGTGATCCAAATTGAGCATCTTGTAACCAACTATCTGAATGTTAATAACATGGGTATTCAATTGTAGTAGATTTAAATATATCTTTGTACTATGTTTAGTGCTTACAAAACCTACTTACAATGTAAACAAAGTTACAATAACAAAGAAAACTGTGATTGCAGTTCTTCGTTGTTGTGTACTCTGCTTAGAACTTACATAATCCTGCTGTAACTTACCTACTTTCGTTTTAAACTCGGCTAGTAGTGGATCGTGTCCAACAATTTCGATGTTAACGATGATAATTTTATTCAAATTTGCGCACAGCCAATAATAACGTGTAAGCTTTTGTCGCCGTAGGGCCGGAGCTCACTAGTTCACCAATAAATCATCTATGGTCCGCATCAGATATTTTGGCATCTTACTCTCAGTGAGTAATTGTGTTACGTGTATGTTTCTCGAATATATTTGCATATGTTCAATACTGTTCGTGCCCACAAATCACGCTTTTGATTGTAATAAGCTCGTTTGAAAAAAAACGGTTCCAGGAGTTTATCTAGACTTCAATCAGTCCTTGACTGTTTGCTCCAACCACCCATCTTCTTATCAAGCGTCTCTTGATTGTGCTGCACTCTACTTCCTTATTTGAATATCGACATGATTCTATTACGTGAGTTGTAATTATTTTTGGGTGTTGGTCCGCGGGCCATCGGTTGTTTGCATATTATGGAAGTTATCAGGCCGTGAAAAATGATTCGTTTCATTGAAAATGTTCCGGGAATGGTGCATCATGTGATTTATGATTCACTGATCAAATTCAAAATACGGCTAATTTTGATTCTCTATCACATTGTAAAATGTCAACGTAAAATTGGACACTTTAAAAGTGAAAGAACTTATAACCTACTTTTTCAACTAGAATATGAATTAATTATTATTTAACGAAAATCCAAATTAAATGCCGTAAATCACTCCGAAGGCTTCTGCTACTGCAAATATTTACAGCAGGGTAAACAGCTATAGTGAGGTCCACGTTATAATGACAGTATATGATCAACTTTGGTTTTGCTATGCTTGTCTATCATTCGACAAAGCCGGTGGTACTATCCTTTTCTAGGTCAACAACAATGACAATTATGTTTTTGACAGTGTAGAAATATAATTTATCAATGCAGAGAATCTGCATCTCTATTCTTCTATCTTTATCCACTGCCATTATAACGTGGACCACACTATAGATGGAAATTCGATAAGCGCTACTATTTGCATTTAATTTGGATTTTTGTTTTAATAATTATTAATTCATTAGCTTTGAATAAATGCAATATCTCAGTAATTTTCATTTGTAGTTTATGAATCAAAATTTGAGGGAGGAAAAGTTTTGGTTTGTGCCTGGTTCGTCCAGATTTGTGTTTCAATGCATCAATCAATCAATGTCAACCCAATACACTTGAGAATGGAAATGGATCAGCAATATCCTAAGAATTCATTCCTTGCTGATCTTCAGTAGGCTAATCCTCAAGTTCTATAATTTGAACTTTACAAGAATCGCAACAATAATTGATAAGTTTATCAAGTCGATAAGCCTACAACATTTTCATGAATTATCTAAATTTGAAAAAACTATGATTTTTCTGCGATTGGGAGTTATTCTGACACTGTCTATCTAAAATTCAATAACAATCCACGCAATGCGAACTACTAAAAAAAATGTCCGACGAACAATGTTGTGATATGGATTTTATCAAAAGAAAAAACTTTGCACTTGAATATTAAAAGATAAAAAATTGGTTGGCTGAGTGAAAAATAAAGTGAATAAGATGTTAAAATTTGAACACCATTATTTGGGTTAGTATTTTTATAAGAATGGAAAAAGATTATGAACTACTTACCAAAGAGAAATTAGACCATCACACTGTTATCAGCTCATGATTCAGTCTCTCTTTATCCTTCATCCTTTTTGAAATTTGTTCAGTGTCTCTGATTCTCAGTGATTTATGATTAATAGATTGGGGACAAATCTGAAATGGATAAATGTTCATGTGAGTAGACTAAATTTGGGTGAGAGAAAACTGAAAGAGGGATGATAATTAGGGAGAGGAGTCGGCGACCAAGTGAGATGAAGTGACTTTGAGAAGAATTATTAAACAGAAAGAGAGATCGAATGAATCTTCATTACAACGTTTTACTTTCACAATGAAATTTTACGGTATCATCGTTCCGATTTCAACGCGGTATCAGATGCATTCTGTATGACCATTGGTGGCCGTAACTTATCCTTTAAGCCGATTAAATTAACTTAATAACTGCTACTGGGATCCCATCAACCCCAATCCACCTCAAATACCACAACAGTGGCTCATATTCTAGAAATGAAACCAACCTTTTAATTTTTCAAAAAATCGAATTGTTCATTCTTGAAGGCGAAATTCCAATGCTCAGTAGGATGGTAAAAATTATTTATGTATAAGAACAATTAGACTCAACTCTTGGTAGCACATTGAAAAAGTTTCATTCGTGAGTTTACTATCATGCTTTTCTAAAATATTCTTATATCTCCTGATAAAATTATATTATGGGTCCAAAATTCACATGTATAGCTCTTCTCGAATATCATCCTGTCTTATGAGATCGAATATCCTCAGAAATGTTGGCCAAACATAATGATAATTATTGTGAGAAAATTATAATAATTATAAATTCCTGGATACGTCAAATCGATAAGTTTTAGAAGGAAAGAGTAAATAAGTTTAGAAGGAAAGCTGCAATAAATGATTTTCTATTTATAGACTCATTACTCATTAGACTCTCATTTCATAAGTTTCATTACTCGTATGCACATCCTGGTGTCCACGAACATTTTTTCCAAAGTGATTAATTTATAAAATTAAAATTCTAATAATGACTTGAATACGGAATCCTCTGAAAAAACACCAATCATCCACTATTAACTCTCATTAATTACTTTGGACTTGCAGTTAATGGACTTGAATATCCACTAGGAACATTAAGGTTTGTTCCGTGTACAATACTCGATGTAGGACTGTCTTATCTAGGACTTTTTCAATATGAAATCAAGTAGGCTTTGAAGCTCTTCTCATTGCTCAGCTGTCCGTTGTTTACTTGACTGTGGACCTGTTCTGTGCTCTTCAATGTTCGCTACTCTTCAGACCAGTCAACTTACCAGTTTTATTTACGATTCTTCATTACGACTATTACAGTTTGGTATAGCAGCAGTCTAGTCCCACATGCACCATTTGACACACATTTGAAATAGAGTTCCATTTCAATACAGGTCTCTTGATGGCATTACTATATATCCATAAGTCCAATGGCCACACACTTGAACTTTATTACTGTATATCATCACATTGAATGGTTTATGTGCACTATATTCCATAATCTACTCTACATCTTCACCTATAAGGTTGGCTATCGGCCTGTAATAGGTTGCCTGTTTATTTTCTCCTTGACAGATAGGAAGAGTTCTTATGACAAAAAAACTACTTATTTGCGGTAATTAATACCCAAGTTATAAAAATGTCCATAATGAACTGAACTTATCTTTCTAGTTTCAGTGATTTCTCCCCCTATTTCACTCACTCATACGAAGTCGAGGTAGCATCTGAGTTTTAGTCCCACATAATTGGGTCTGAACCACCAGGATAGACTGTGAAACACAAAAATGTCTGTTATATGCTTTGGAAAAATTATTTCTGTTAATACCTCCCTATGGTCATTGAGCTCGACAATTTCAATTGAAAGTCGAATAATCAAAGACAAATTTTTATAAGAAAGACTTAGGTACTTCCCAATGCAATATTATTCCAATTCAATATTACTAAAGTAGTTTATGTGGTTCATCCATTTTGGCTGATTACTTATTATATACTGCGAATTATACTATGCACGTAAAAAGTTGCATTGAAGTTGATCTCGAAGAGGAATTCCCCTGTATCAAGGAATCTTAGCTTTCTGACATTGGATTGTTTTTATAATTATCATTGTATTACTACTTGAAATAGTTTTGATTCTGAAACGCAGTTAAAGAAGGGTTAATAGCTTGTTTACCAACCATTTTGTGGCGTTGATAGGCTGTAAATTTGATTCATGTAGACCTGGAAATTGATGTTGTTATTATTCCAGTATCTCATTGCAGTTCCATTCTGGATAAGTAGTTTCATAATTTCTTTACACCTGATTAACGGATTCCGAATAATCTATGAGTCATGAAATTGAGTCATGTCATTCTATTAAATTTCATATTCTTATGAATACTGGTAGTTCTGTGAACAGTAGACCTCACGCAGTATTCTCATCCACAAGTACCTGATTGAAACTATAGACCTTTTGGGAAATACAGCAATAGACTGGCTTCTCCACACATCTGTGAAATCACTTGTCAGCTGATTTATGATGAATAGTTCTATAGTCTGACTTTTACTCTAATATTGGCGTATGAAGGAGGCTCCTTTTTCCTTTCATATTATCCTTAAAATGCAATATTTCCAAAAACCTTGTATATACGTCGACGCGCAATTAAAAAAGGAACATACCTGTCAAATTTCATGGAAATCTATTACCGCGTTCCGCCGTAAATGCGCGACATTTAAACATTAAGAGAAATGCCAAACCGTCGACTTGAATCTTAGACCTCACTTCGCTCGGTCAATTATGCTTCATATGAATTGAATTATCTTGAACTTATCGTAGAACACTACTAACTCTATCAGAGATAACCATATTAACTTCTCCAGATTCAATTATTGAATGCTTGTTTCAATCTATTACATGCTTCATAAATGTTGCATGTCTTATTGAATTCATGCGCCACGAACAAAAGTAGATATCATATCATTGTAAATGGACAACCTAATAAAATGGACCTAATCTACGGTATACACGTACACAGGCTATGGTATATAGCTCATGATGTACTTGATAAAATTAATCGGGAGACAATCAGATGATATCCAGGTTAATTGAAAGTAGTGATACCCCAAGTTGACCTTCAACTTGTTCCACTTTAATTACGATTTATTTTATGAACGGAATTCTTGATGGGTGAATGTGATACGGCCGATATATGTAAAATAAAATACAGTACATTAGTAAACGGGACAGAGAAAGCTCCAAGACTATAGTATGCATTTTATTGCTGTAGAGATCATGGTGAAACAACTGTAGCATGTTATTCCAGGGGTGTTAGAAGAAGAAGTTAGAGATTTGAACCAGAGTGAGATAGAGCCATCGACCTTCAGCAAGGCTTTCATAAGGAGAGAAGTTTTTCAAACGGTACTTGAACTTCCTCAAGCGTAAAGAAGTTGGTTGGCAATCACAAAGTTTATTCACATCACAGTTACAACTGACACTAAATAAACATCTAGTGCACTTGTAATAGTCGTCATAAAGAAGTGGTGCAAGTGTAGAGGTGTTCATTACTTCTTCGATTTGAGTTGTAACTGAAGCAAAAGCAGAACCAGCGTCTAGCCTGGATGTTGATTGGAAGAGTGGTTACACATAAGAACACATAGAATTTGGCAGCGTTCATTTTTTAATTACTGATCACCATTGGGAAGACTTGGCACTGCCAATTTGATAAAAATTAATCAGCTGAGAAGTTTCCAACTTCTACTGGAATGTACAACTTCTACGAACCCGGAAACAACACAAATTTAAATGTCCTGTGGTCAACGTTGAACGGTTCAATTGCATGTACTGTATGCGAGAATTGAACTTGAATATTGTTGATATCCTAAATTGAGTTTGTATAGAGAACTCTAGACCTTAATCTTCTAATCCTAACCAATCCAACCATTCCATCATTGTCCTCGAATGTTTTGTATACATATTACTTATAAATAATAATGATTATAAGGGCTTTTGACTATTATGGGACCTTATTGAATGTTCTTATAATAGTGAATAAAATAATATGCTTTGAAAAAGGTTAGAAAGAAAAACAGATTAGGGAAGCTTAGGAGATAATTAGAGAGTATAGAGGGTAACATTCAGAATATAGAATGTTTGTTACAGTTTAAACTCTCTGGAGTGTACCCTAATGCTCTTGATGTGAGAAAATAATCTTCTTCTTCTTCTTCTCTTCTTCTTCTTCTTCTTCTTCTTCTTCTTCTTCTTCTTCTTCTTCTTCTTCTTCTTAATAACTAGCAGCGATAGAGAAGGATAGAAGGAAGATGAAGTATATATAGAAGGCGTATATAAAAGGACCTAATACAAGAGAAGGAAAAGACACTTGTAAAAAATAAAGTCAATTAGGAAGATAAACAATAGAAATCAAGAAGGTGAATCCAATAAAAACCAAGATAAAGAAAAACAAAATAAATATCCCTTTGAAAAGGTAGGCTGAACTTAGAGAAGAAAATTGAGATGTATGAAAAGACAAAAGGAAGGAATAAGAGGACAGAAAAATAAAATGGAATCTGTACTAGGAAACATTAACCTTAAAATAGCGTACAAGATAAAACGGTGAAGTTCAAGAATGGGCATAAGTTAACTTATTTAGGAGCTTAGAAAGGCAGTATGTGATCAAAAGATTTTGTCAGATAAATGGTCATCCTTACCGCTGACCACAAGATCTCCCCCCCCTTCTCCTACCACACTAACTGAGCCCAGTAACTGCATATCAGCAGCAGAAGCTCGTGAGCATCTACCGGTCAACAGCTTCTCTGCAAACAAGCGTTATATATTTTATGCAGTTGAATCCTTGAAGCTTCGCGCCCGCAAGCATTCCGGGTGAAAGTTCAACACAAACTTTACAGCATGTACTTTGCGCTTTGCCCACTAATGCTTGCGAAGGGCACACATGTTCATCCCGGAAGCAGTCATGCCTGAGGCCAATTTCATGAAATTGATTTCAGTGTGGAATACATAAAAACCTTGGTTGTTGGAAAACTGATAAATTATCGCGTTTTAAACGTTTTTATTATTAACAATGATCGAATGTGCTAACATTGGCGAGCGTTTGGTTTTTTGTTTCTAAAAAGAAGAGTTACAGTTCAAGCAATGAATGCTCTAAAAAAGTTTACAGGGAGAAGTTTTAGGACAATTTGGCATAGTAAGTAGAAAAAATCTGGTGTGGTACACTCACACAACTTTCCTTGCTCATATTCGAAACTACGATCAGACTTTTGTATGTGTGTATATATAATTGTTTTCAGAGTACTTTTTCCTTTGTGTAAATTGTGAAATTCAATGATTTTTTTAGTCGTCATTTTTTTGAAGTCGTCAAAACAACTGTTCTACAGATGAAATATCTCGACTATGTGTTCTTTTTATGAACTGCTCTACCTACCTACCTCATGCACGAGAAGGAGGTTACAAAGTCCATTTCTCAAGGATGGGGTGGACCCCCCATTAGTTTCCCAGGAAGGAGACTCATGCCAGTTAATAGAGCTGATAAATAACTATACAGAGTATGAATTTGAAAAAAATCGGTCAAGTTATTTTGAAAAAATCGTGAAAAACATGGTTTTTTAGTAATTATCCGCCATTTTTCTCAAGAATATTAAGGAGCTCCTGCAATTTTCCAAGGAAAAAACTCATGTCATTTGATAGGACTTATGAATAGCTACCCATGGCTTGAATTTGAAGAAAATCGTTAGAGCCGTTTTCGAGAAAACCGTGAAAAACCTGGTTTTTGGTCATTATCCGCCATTTTTCTCAAGAATATTACGGAGCTCATGGAATTTTCTCAGAAATGAGACTCATGCCAGTTGATAGTGCTTATGAATATCTATCCATGGTATGAATTTGAAGTAAATCGTTAGAGCAGTTTTCGAGAAAACGGTGAAAAACATGGATTTTTAGTCATTATCCGCCATTTTTCTCAAGAATATTACGGAGCTCCTGAAATTTTCCCAGAAATGAAACTTATGCCAGTTGATAGGGCTTAAAAATAGCTATCCATGGTATAAATTTGAAGAAAATCGTTGGAGCCGTTTTCGAGAAAACCGTGAAAAACATGGTTTTTTAGTCATTTTCCGCCATTTTTCTCAAGAATATTACGGAGCTCCTGAAATTTTCCCAGAAATGAGACTTATGCTAGTTGATAGGGCTTATAAATAGCTATCCATGATATAAATTTGAAGAAAATCGTTAGAGCCATTTTCGAGAAAAACGTGAAAAACATGGTTTTTTAGTAATTATCCGCCATTTTTTCCGCCATCTTGAATTGAATTTTATTGAATTTCTTATTGTCGGGTCCTCATGGTATAGGGACCTTAAGTTTAAAATTTCAAGTCGATCGGTTGATTAGGAATGGAGTTCACAGACATACACACACACACACACACACACACACACACACACACACACACACACACACACACACATACATACACACACACACACACACACACACACACACACACACACACACACACAACACACACACACACACCACACACACACACACCACACACACACACACACACACACACACACACACACACACACCACACCACACACACACACATACACACACACAGACCAATACCCAAAAATCATGTTTTTGGACTCAGGGGACCTTGAAACGTATAGAAAACTTGAAATTGGGGTACCTTAATTTTTTTTGGAAAGCAATACTTTCCTTACCTATGGTAGTAGGGCAAGGAAAGTAATATTAAAAATCCCCACTCCTTCTCCTCCCCTAAGAAGGTGGGAGTGGTTCGAAGATAAAAATCTGTTGTGGCGCACTCACACAACTTTCCTTGCCGTTATGAAAATTGATCACCTGACGCTAGTGTTCACGCGCATCTCAAGTCTACTATTCAAAGATCTGAGCCAGCTGGTAACAGGACAATAACGCTGGAGACAAACGAGGTCTTCTATCCCTTCATAGTGAGTGATTTAATAGAATCAACAGTTGCCAACAGTTTGCAATTAAATAATCACTTCTTCTCGAGCTTATTTTCAATTCTTGGTGAAAATGTTACTGAACATTAATTGTAGAGATTATCATGCTCTATTTTTTCTACTTGAATTTTTTCGATTAAATTGTATCTGAAGCCTGATAATTGAGAATCTAAAATCAAACTTTGCAGACATGAAATTCAAATAAGGTACAAAGACACACACACATACAGACCAATACCAGAAAACCACTTTTTTGGACTCAGGGGACCTTGAAACGTATTGAAATTTAGAAATTGGTGTACCTTATTTTTCTCGGAAAGCAAAACTTTCCTTAACAACTATGGTAATAGGGCAAGGGAAGTAAAAACGATAGTTTATTTCATGAACGATATTTACACTTCCCCAAATATAATACAGTATATCACTTCACCAAATTTTGATTCCATTCTTTTTTCATGAACTAGTATTTATTTATTTATTTATTTATTCATTAGAACAGTCACAAACACGATATTTGGAAAGAGAAACAGGCGATTGCCCAAAACTTCTTCAATTCCTTGATTTTGGCACATAAATAGTCCAAAGTGAGGTTAAGTTTAAAATTTCAGTTTTCACCAAAGATTAACACTCAGAGAATACGTATTCGAGTTATGACTGATGAATTTTGAATTTCGAAGGGTTGATAAGAGCCGGAAATAACACTAAACAATCCGAAAGTTTCAATAATATTGAAATAAACTTGAAAATTTTGAGCAGAAAAATTAAAACTACTATCACTGCAACTATCAGCTGATTTAAATCAGCTACTATTAGTAGCTATAGTATTAGTCAATACTATGATAAAACGGATAGTATTATATTATAATGACTTGATCTATTATGTGATTGTGAAAGAATTTATCAGCAACAGTCCATTCCCTCAGTAGTCTTTCCAGCAATATTTTCATTGAAACCATTTCGGATCCCTTCATACCTCGAAAATAGACTAGAGAACATAGCAAGCTCATCCACTCAACAAAAGTAATGTTGATTCAATCAATTGCAATCAATGAAGCTATTGTTGATCCTTATTATGACTTGAGAGTAATTTGCTGGACGTTCAATTTCTCTCATAATGCATCCTTAAATTTCAACCACCCATCCGTACTCAATTTATTATTTTCTTCCTTTCTTTCAAACAGGGATTAGGCTATTGCCTTCCGAATCACATTCAGCTCGTAATTAGAATAAATAAAATACAAATGGAAATAGATGTATAAATTAATATAATCTAATAACATCACTATCATCATAAGCACCACTATAATCTACTGTTTTAATTTCATGATTAGTAAGAATCATTGTCACCTTTCTCGTGGCCTGCCTATGTCTCAATTTATTCTCTTTCAAAATCTCAAGTTTCTCCTACTTCTTCATTTTCATGTTTAGTTTGACTTAGGCTATTCATGAACTCTGCTCTTTCCCTCTCTTTCTCATATTTTGAACTTAATCCATCGATACTCAACCCCTATTTCACATCACCTTCATTTTCTTTATACTCCTCATCCTCTTCCTCAACTCTCGATCTTACACCCGCTTTCCATACTTCATTTTGTTTTATATCAATTATTAATTCTCTCTCCCTTCAACTCTCTCTCAGGGTTGTGTGGCAGAGTGGACCTGGAATCCCAACAACTCCGCCCTTACTAAAGGCAATCAATCAATCTCTTTCTCTCTCTTTCCAACAGAGAACTGTATGATACTTACACTTTGTAAGTGTGAGCCGGTTGCGCCCAAACTGCCCCCTTCTAGGTTTTAAAGAGAGGCAGAAAATCAATCAATGAATCAATCCACCCGGTCGTGTGTTGATGGGAAGTATATTACCTTATATCCTTTTCAGAGAGAGAGACGACAATTATTTTATTGTTGAAAACATCGCCGATCTATGTGATTAAATCAAAATATTATACATTGTTTTATTGTATTATCGTTATTCAAATATTGTATTTAATTTTTTTCCCCATCAAATCAAAATCAAATCAAATTTTATTACGTCATAATAAAAATAATAATCCTTAATACAAAGTTGAATAAAACATCAATTAATTTTTCATACTTTGTAAAATTCGTTGAATAATTTGCAATACAGTCGTTTAATGAAAATTAGTGTATAAGCCAGTATATAATTATAATGAATAGAGAAATCTAATCTAATGTCTCATTTCTCATGTTTCGTTTCCCATTCACACTGTCACTTGCTATCCGTGTACACATTTAATATCCTCCATTCCTTTTCTCAATAATGTTTTCCATTCAGTCATCATGAAAATCCTTTCACAGATACTAAAATCCCAACAGCCGTGCACCGACCTTATCCAGTTATGCGAACTACATGCTATAACTAGCGATTTAACATACTAGCGTTGATGAAGTCGTTGATTCCAAACTTTATGATACACCAGCTTTCTTCTCTTACCTACAAGCAATCACTAGAAAAATGACAATTTCGATTTTGTTTGGGCGCAAGTGTGCACCAAACCAATGAATGCGAAATGCAGTGAAAGAGACCGACGTATTTGATGGGTAGAAGGTAGAAGGAGAAGGTAAATGATGCAGATTTTACCCGGCATCGCAAAATCGTGATTTACCATATAGATGATATTACCGATGGCCGTTCTTCATACTACCCCGGCAACAACGGGCATAAACCATCAAGTTTACGTATTTTTACAATCGCTCTACTGCGCATGCGCGCCTAAACCATTGTGCTGCTCGTAAAAGTTATCGCTCTTGAACTTGTGTGCGCAGGCGCACTTGCATATTGCAAGTTGAATCGCCTTGCTTTTTCTTTCTTCCTTTTTCACATTTATTTTGCAATATGCTTTTGAGTCCTTTTCATGCTCGACTGCTACTTTACTCACAGGTGCTTCAACTTAATCGTTTTAATAGTTTTATTATCGTTCTTATGGAGTCGGATATTTATTGTCCGTTGAAGTGCTCAGTCAGTTCTAGAAGTGTTTGAAATCATCTTAAATCCCATTTGAAGATTATATTCCAACAATACCATATTGTGAAATTCTCGGTGCTTGAATAGGCTAAAGTATTTCAGGAATCTCAATTCTTCTGCTTTCGGTCGACTATGCTTCTCATGTCCGTCAAGTCCCCGATAGAAAAGTAATAATTCAATAAGTGAATTATCATGACTTGAAAATATTTCAAAGTTTTTCCAATGATACATTTTCAAAATAACATATTTATTTATAAATAAGTTTTTGTTGCTGTAAAATTCTTCAAAAATTGATTGACTTGTGTCAAGAAAGCAATAATGAATGTAGATTTTGAGATAGTAATCAATGAGAGGCGCCATAAACGACACCAGCGCCCTAATGCGGTCATTTCATGAAATAATTTACTATTGGCTTGGCTATGGAGCAAATGAAGATAACACGAAAAACCCTATTTATCATAAGACACGATGGCTGTTAAGGCACAACGGATAGCAGTCTTGGTACAAAGGAAGGAGGAGGAGAGAGATAAGTCTTGGTACAAAGGAAGGAGAAGGAGACTACTATAATTCATTGTGATTTAGAACTGAATAAGCGGATGAGGAGGGTGTAGTAAAATCATGTTCTCATCTATTTACAGCCGCCTTTAATGGAAGGTATCAATGTAATGACTTGTAATGTGAGTTTACAAGTGAACAGGCAATCGGGTCTTTGTTCTTTTTCGCCAAGTAATTGCTCTACCAGAATATTAGTTGTGTTTGTGTGTAAGTGTGTGTGCTTTACAGAATTGAACACTTCATATCTAACTTTCCAAGTTAGAGTATTCTTCTAGTGTTACATGCAATTGATATTAAATATTAATGTTCCCTTTTCTGCAACATTACATGTGCTCATATAATCGACTGTTCATATAATCGACGAAAAAGTCGACATTTCAATCAATTCTGATCAACAAAGGAGATGTTACTGCATGATAATCGATTGAAAACACGAAATCGATATTTTTGACCCTAGTCTCTATTATTATCTGCCCTGAACATTTTACTCTTCCGACAACTGGTCCCTTTTCGCTTTCCACATCACTAATATTCAATAAAATATCAACTTGTTTTATAAAAATCTAGCCAAAACAAAAATATTTAGTCTAGTTTGAAAATCAATGAACTATTCTACACATTCTAATATGAGGCTAGAAACAAATTATTACAACTTAATAATTTTATTTATATTATTTCTCCTTATTCATGTCTTTAGCACGTTTCAGCTCTCTCTTTGATCAGCTTTAATTTTTTTGTTTCTGTATACCCTTAGTTCCTGATCTTGACCCAGCTGATCGCACCAAACTATGGCCTTGTGCTAATCCTGGCTTAAAATTGATCTCGCTTGATGTAACCGTGATCATTTGTCGCAAACATTTTCATTACATTCATTTTCACAATTGAATTATGATGAATAGTTTCACTTTCTGTCACTAATATTTTGTTTTCTCTGTTATTTTGCAGGTGAGTGCTGTTCTTTGCTGTTTATGACCGTGGAGGGTGTCCATAAAGTGACTATGACATCTCTCACCCCAAGTACAGGTACAGTAACACTGGAAATACGAAGCTCCGATTAAGATAACGATAGAATGGTCAGTTTTATTCGCCTTGTTGTTTCTCCTACACTAAGTTCTTATATTATTTTGTTGTTAGGAGACAACATTGATGTCGATATCACCAACGATTCCCTCTCGTATTGTTCTACTCTTCTTTTTTAGTTCTTGTTGCAGTTCACTCTCTTCTTCATTGGTATTTACTATTTTCGTTGTGGTCTGGTTGAGAGCTAGTTCCACCTTTGAGAATTATCGTCACCGATCTTGTCTATTGTTTAGTTGGCCAGTGCTATTGTAAATAGTGTTGTTGTATAGCGAAGACTCGATATTTGAAATGCGATACTGTACATGTACTGTGGTTTGTGGTATTTCGCTTGTAGTTGTCCGATTTATGATAGTCAGTGTTCAAGGGAGGAGGTACGTTGGAGTGAGTCTATTCTGTTTGAAAATTCTTTCATCTGACTATTGAAATAGGAGTTGATCTGATAAGTGTATGATTCCATCCCTATCAATAGTCATACTTGAATTATAATATTGAAATATTGTATCGATTTTCAAATCTAGATCTGTTTTTAATTGAAGAGTAACACTCCATTATATTGATCATTACCAACTGATTCATTTAATAATTACTATAATAGTATTACCTAATGTAACAAAAATAAGGTGTACAAGGTGTGTCTGAAAAAGAGCGACATACCTCGAGAGGTGTTTCCTCATACCAAATTAAAAGAAAAGCTTCAATAAGCATGAGTCCTTTAATGCTTTGTTATCAAGATAACGATGGCAGAAGAAATTTACAAATGAACAAATAAATTTAGCACTCCTTTTTATTGGAACTTTTCCCTTTATTTTGATCTAAGTAACACCTACAAGACTAGTAGAGATTACTGTAAATCAAGGAGTAAGACAAGTTGTCTTTTCCCTCACCCTCTTTATTCAACATTTACATTGACCATTAAGAAACACCTAGAAGACTAGTAGAGATTACTGTAAATCAAGGAGTAAGACAAGTGTGTAGTCTTTTCCCTCACCTTCTTTATTCAACATTCACATTGAGACCACATTTTCAGAAAATTGGAATCACAGTATACAAAAATGCTTCTGTATTATTACTCATGAAGCTCTTCATTCATTGTTTACTTGAGTGCTCTTGCGAGTCAAGTTTCCTGCTGGAATATCCTGGGATTAATAGTGGTTAATGATTAACAGAAGACAAACACTGTATAACATAGAAACAATATTACTACGTACTACGTACTCACCCTTCATTCTTGAGTTCACTAAACGATGCTCAGGAAATATAATTGATTCTTCTTCTTCTTCTGGTGCCTATCCGTTACCGAATGTTGGCAATCATTCAGGCAATTATAACTTTGTTGATTCCGGGGTGGACACTGCAAACCATGTTCTCAAATTCTTCAACCAGGAAATTCGTCTCCTACCAACACCTCTCCTGCCAAGAACTTTACCCTGTAGTACACATTTTAACAACTCATATTTAGTTCCATTCCTCATAATGTGCCCCAAATACTCCAATTTTCGTTTCTTGACAGACAGTGTACATTATTTCTGTCTTCTTATTGAGTTGTTGAAGAATCCTGTTGTTGGAAATTTTGTCCATCCATGATATTTTCAGGACTCGTCTATAGGTCCACATCTCGAACGCTTCAAGTTTCTTTGTTGTTGTTTCAGTCAGGGTCCCATACAACAAAATGGAAAATATATAACAACGGAGGAGTCTAATTTTCAGTTCTAATAATTGATTTTTACTCCTATCTATTGAGTCTATTAAATTTAGACTGATTTTTGAAGTTGAGAATAATGTACATCTAAATTGAGATATTCTTGGCAAAGCCTGAGGCGATGAAAATTGATACAATGAATCGTTGACTAGAAGAATTTCAATGTTTGCATACAAAAAACAGTTATCTCAGCAACTGATCGCATTAATCGCATTATTATGCTTGCTGATGCTAAATTCACAATTTGCGGTGTGAAATAACAGTAATAAGTTAATTGGCCACCCAAAAATTTCTGCTCGTATCAATTGACGGTAACCTGTAATTCAGTTCCGAAATTACTGGTAAGTTTAAAAAAGCCTACAGCTATTACACTGCCCTTGCATCCTCTCTTCATCCTTCTTCTTCTTTTTTCCTCGTCCCTCTAGGAAATCAGTGATTAGGGCGGATCATCGATTTCATTACAAAATATCCGAAGACAAAGTATAGTGATTCCATTATCAACCAAAATTATGCAGATTTCTAATGAATGGCGACGGCGTATTTGGAATGTATTATGCAAAGTTTTGTGGAAGAAAGTAACTTCTTCATTCTTCGATAATTTCACGAGTCACTTCGAACACTGAAATTTTGAAATTCAAGATTTATTTACTAAAAAATTCTTACATTATAAGAATTTGAAATAGACTAGTTTAAGTTCAACAAAAACACAATATCTTAAACTAAGAATGAAACTTAATTCTTCCTGAATTAAACTAAGTATTCTTCCTTAAACCAACACTTCTTGACAATACTGTATTAGTTTTAAGAACTGCTATTGCATATTTAAGAACTAACTGTTTTTGAATTCAGGCCTATCATTACTAGTAATAAATTATCGAATATTTCAATTTTAACTAATATAAATTGAGGATTCTTATTTTGTTACAAGATTAGTACTGTTCTTCTTGAACTTCTCCTTCCTCCTGTCCATTGTCTCCTAACTTCTCTAGATTTCTCTGTAATATATGAGTATTAATGAATTATTAATACTCCTTTACTTTCTGTTGTAAATTCATACAATGACGAGTGAATTTTAATAATAATTTATTGTCCTTTGGTTTTTGTTCTGTAAATATTGTTTTTCCAGATGCGTTTAACGGTACTAATCGTTGTCTGTTGTCTGACCTTGCTTGCTAGAAGTGAAGAAGTGATTTTAGGTTGACTAAACACAGACACAGACTTCAATAGGAGAAGGAGGATAACGTTAATCGGCGCTTATCGTCGTTGATCTGGAGATGTAACGTGTTATTAGCTCAGCAAAGACCATAAATAAGCTCATGCTGACTACTTTGTGCCGTTCTGCGGCCTCATTGTAACCTATCCCTGTCATAAACCATTTCTTCTTCTTCTCTTCCTCTTTTTTCTACTTCCTTCATTTCTTTTTACTATCTCTTTTTGACCTTGCACCCTCATTCAATCTTTTCTAGTGTGCGATTCCTATCTTATAATAACATTTCACCAATTTTAAATGTTCATCATTTTCTATTTTTTACATATCTTCATTTTCTTGCTCTCCTCCTGTTTTTTCTCTCACTTCCTTCTCATTATCAGCTTCCTCATTAAATTCCTCTCCTATGTCATTCCTTTTTTTAATTAGTTGATCAAATTGTTTTGTTGTCAATCAGTTTCTGTCTTCCCTATGTGCTTTTTAATATTTCTTACAAGTTCCTCTTCTTGAGTGCTCATTCTCTTGTAACATTGTTCCACTCCTATACAATTTGTAAAATAGTAGATTCAATTTTATTTGTAACATTCACTTTATTTTTACTCACAAGTTTATAGTGAATACTCAGGGTACAGATTTCAACCAATCAAGTTATTTATCTAGTTTGAGAAAACCCTTATCTCAATCGGTGCCTTTTTGTTTGGCACCCTCATTCTCCTGATTGCAAACTCGCAAAATGTGTCTTACATAAAAACATTGGAGTGTATTTTATTATTTTTTATGTATACATTTATTGTACAAAACACTACAATCATATTATAGTTTTTTATATTATATATTACTTTCACACTTGGAATACATAAATTACATACTGAAGTGTGTATTTATATATATTTAGCCTATTTATTAGCGTATTCTTCCAACAAACATTCCTCTTCTATTTTTAATTTCCCCCACCGTCGTTTTTACCATTTCCTCATTGATATCACCACCACTCAATCTCTAACTTCCACCTCTGTTTATCGTGTCTTATCCAATACTCATCGCTCTCTCAGAGAGTAAAACTCATGATCTTTATCTGCCATTCCATTCAGAGAGTATACTCATTCTATACATTCGATATTATATTCTATTATATTCTCTCCTCTCTGATTTCATCGCCTTCAATATCTCTCTTGCCCACAAACTGTTCTTCTCTATCTCAACCATTCAGCTATATCAGCCACCTCATGTGATATAGTAGTTGCTCACGCAAAATAGTGAACCTATAATACGTTGCTGTAACATGTTGTGCCGGCATTGTGTCTTGTGTCCGTTAGCCTATGACGAATGTCGTCAGACAATCTGCAGACAAGCTGCGACCCGGAACATAACTGAATTCATTGAGATGCTTGTACATTATCATACACACCACACAATGCCGCATATTATAAAGATGCCGCTATTGCGTGTTCAGTTGGGTCTATTACTGTTTTGGGTTTTCGACTGCAATCGGTTATCTGACAAAGATACACTCACACACCGTCGAAAATCTAAACCTTCTATCGCAATGGCCCAATAACTAACCCACAGTGTACACCCATACATTATGTGTCCAACTTGGCTAGTAATGCACTGTCTCAAATGTGGTTGCAAAACGTGGACGTCTGGTTCTATGCATGTAGGAGGTTTGATTTTTTACAGTACTTAACCGAAAAAGGGTGTATTAGTTATTCCTTGCAGGTGGTTACTGGTTGGGGAAAATCCGAATCTATAAACAATTATACATTTAATGACTCTTCAGAAGACAAACAAACTACCTTAAGGCTTTCATTACACTATGACACCAGTGAGACAGGAGTGGTGTCCGTGTGTGATACCAGAAATGTCCTGCGATGATTCTCAAACAACAAAGGAGTCCCAGATCTAGTTTCCCTAATCTAATGAGTTTCATTAGAATCAATGCACCGCGACTCGTTGGGATACTGGTGTATTTGTGTGATACGGGCCTTAGACAACGATATAATGATTTCTCTCTCACGAATCACTGAAGTCGGATTCTCACATGTCAGTATTAGAGTCTGTGACCGGTACAGTGTAAATTTAATTCTTATGAATTCTAATGAGACTTATCTATTCAGCTCATTCGAACTGATATGAATAGTCCCATAACTCATGGGAATTAAATTCCTTCTGTACAAAGTACTTTCTACTTCTTACCTATTTTTTATTGTTTCTCAATGAAGGTGATTTGGATTACCTCCACTTCTAGCGATACACTAGGCTGTACCGATTGTACAACATTAATTTTTAGAAATTAGAAAATAATAATCCTGGTCACTTATTATCTTATTGATTGATTTCAATTTGCTGAATTGTAATTTCCCTACACTCTACACGAGGCTTGTGATTATTGGGACTTTGTTGAGAATGAAGTGTCAATTAATTTTTAGCCTGATATTAAAATATTTGTGTTAGTGCATCCTTTGATTATTTCATCTGTTATTCTAAAGTGGTGGATTACATTTGAATCTAGTGATCCACTACCTCCGTTAACAAAGCCATAGTGCATTCTGGTGACGTCAGCACAGGTAGGGCTCCTACACCAATAACAATTTGTTGATTTCAGCTGATCTTTATCAGCTAGTGTTTTTATTGGTGTAGGAGCCCTACCTGTCCTTACGTTACCATCAACCACCTGTCATGCACTATGGCTTTGTTTACGGAGGTAGTGAGTGATCTCGATGATCCTCCAGTGCTTATGATATTATGGCAACTGCAATCAGACTATTTCACAGTCATGATAAAATTCATCATCACTATTGGTTAAATCCAGATGTCAATAATGATCGGAAACGAAACTTGTCCATTCACTAGCAGCATTTGTCCAAGAAGCAAAGCTTCTGCTGCATGGTAGTATAGTACTGTATAGCTTATTTTGCTTTATAGTGGTGGGTGTTTCGTTTAAGAGCAACAGTTGATGGTGGCTAGAGAGCGACAGATAATGCAAGTGGGAAAGAGAGAGAAAGGAAAAGAAGAGGAATAGTAAATGGAAGATGTGAAAGTGCGGGTGTAAGAGGAAGAAAGAGAGTAAAAGAGACAATGAAGAAGAAGAGGAAAAATAAAAGGGAGATAGGAGAGTGCGGGTGTAAGAGGAAGAAAGAGAGTAAAAGAGACAAAGAAGAAGAAGAGGACAGGTAATAGGTAGATAGGAAAGTGCGACTGTAAGAGGAAGAAAGAGAGTAAAACAGACGAAGAAGAAGAAAAGGAAAGGTAAAAGGGAGATAGGAAAGTGCGGGTGTGAGAGGAAGAAGAGTGTTGTCTGTTGTCCGGCGGAGAAGGACCTGAGGTGTGAGGCTGGTGCAGCCTCTTGGAAACAGACTCGTTGAGTTTTGCTTCAGTTGTTGGTTGGTGTTTGCTTCGCGCGGTTTCAATAGCATTGCACGTGCATACAACATACTATACTCTCTGCGCCATTCACCCACTACTGTCTCCTTGTTTGCGATATCACTGTTAGTTATTGAACTCTGGAGTGTAGCATTGTCGTTTTCTCTCCACATTTGTGATTGAATCAGGTAATTTTTGTGATTACTGTGCCTTTGTTGACAATGAACTGTCTATTTATTTTTCGCCTGATATTTGAATATTTGTGTTTGTTCATCCTTTGATTGTTTTATTTAAATTTTTCTGTTTGTTCATCCTCTGATTTTTTTATTTAAATATTTGTCTTTGTTCATCTTTTGATTATGAACTTTTGACAAACTTTATCTTAGATCAGTTATTCTAAAGTTGTGGATCATAACGTCATTATCATTTCACAAAATATTCATGTATGAAAAAGGTTTTGAATTGTGCATTTTTTTAGTAGTGTTGTTCATCTTTTGATTATCTCATCTGTTATTCTAAAGATGTGGATTAATAACGTCATTATCATTTCACACAATTTTCCATGTATGAAAAAAGTTTTGAATTGTGTATTTTTTCAGTAGTGTTTGATTATTATTCAAGAACAAGTACAGGCGTGACTATTAGTCAAGTAGTGAACAATCCAGTGCATCTTCAAAATGGTTAACTGTTCTGGTTATTTTGATTCCTGCCACAATGTAGCCTTTACTACGATTCACTACGATTGTTTTTTATAGGATACCAGCTTTCAGCTGTATCTCATTATTCTTTTTATTAGCTGCTTTCTATGAAGTTAGGCATAAGAATACATTGTTATTTGAATAATTTTTATGCATGGTAATTCATAAAGTTTTGTACTGTGACATCTGTCATTTTATCGTGTTTTATATAGAAAAACAAGTAGTTTCCCAACTACTTAATCTTTGCTCTGGAAAACTGTTATCAATTCAAACTTTATCAACTGGTTCCTTCTCGAAGGTCTTTCTAGAGGATCAAAGCGTATGGTATCTCACGAATTCTATTTTGTTGATCTATGAGGGATGAAAGGAATATTGTAATTGATTGTGTATTGGTCTTCCATCATTGTCATTATCATTTCCATGTAATAATTTTTTCGAAATGACCAACTCGCTAGTACGAATTACAAAATTGCAGTACAATAAGTAACCGAACCATGTCACTTTGTCTTGGTACTGGCACTAAAAATAGTATTACAGTATTTAAGTTGCACTGGCTATTTTGTGTTATCATTATGAACTTCAGAAGATGTATTGATAAGTTTTCTCACCTTGTCTGTGATAATCCATGAAGGTTCAATTTAGTCTTGGAAAGAATGAGATAAAAATTCTGATTCTGGTTGAATGATAACTGTTTCTAGTCCTATTATTAGTCCTGTTTTGAGTTTTACCAGAGACAAGAATAATATAGTTTACTATCCTTACTTATCCTTCATCTATGGTTTTACATTATAAATGCATTCAAGTTTGAATGAATAAATTTTGAAAGAGCGACTCCAATTTTGAAGAGAATAAAACTAATAATTTCAAAAATAATTAATTCAAGTTTGGTATAAGCTAGTATCAAGTATACTATAGCTAGTATACTAGATTCAATGAAGCCTTATCATACTTGTGCATCAAATATTGGATTGCAATGAATCATTATCCAGTTTAGTAGTCTTACCTAATTAGTCTTTATGGATACATGTTTCTCATTCAAAAATAAACTCAACATCCAGGATGTTTTCAATCAAAATTGTAAACAACTGTAAGCTTGTACATGAACAAACCTCTAAGGTGGATATAGTAATCTAGTAGAAACACTGATACACTGGATGAGGAACTTCAGAATCAAGATGAAAGGTTTGATGATTGATTCAAATTACTATATTACTACACCGTTGTTTGATCCTCTACCGCCTACAATCAAACCAATAATTCATTTATTAGCTAAATTTAGAGCGTATTAGTAGAAGTTGTATTTCGAGATCTCTTGAATGTGAATGACATTTTAAGATCTACCATAACACCTTCGATCTCTGTCATACACAGTGCTCTAGGACGGTGTGCATAAGTGATATTATTTGGCAGATAAAAAATCTCATTTCTTGGTTCTTGATTATAATGGTATTGATTTCAATCAAACTCGATTATTATAGTTCATTCCTAAAGATATGACTTATCAATTCCAGCTAGACAGGCACAAAACGTCGACTTTCTATCTCTTAGTTGAACTATGAAAATCACCGTCATAATATTAATTAATTCTAGAAGAAATTAATTCTTGATGGACTACTTCCTTGTTTATCGTTTAGTATTGTTTAGGAATTGCATTATTAATATGCGGGCTGTAACCTTCATGGATGCGGATATGTGAACGTTGTTTTTCCGTATATTTGATAATTAAAATAAATATTTTTCTAGCTTCTGAAAATATTTCAATGGAAAAATGTTTGTGAAAGATCTCCTATGATTTTTGGTCATTCAATGCCCAAATTTGTCCACTATTGCCTAAATGCATAGCCTATTAATACTTGAAATTTAAGAAGTTACTCTCCCTTTTGATATGAATACAAGGAGGAGTATTGCAATAGAAGTAAATAAATATTTATATTAATTTCCCAAACCTGTATATAGTAATCTCAGAGCTATTAATTTTTAAATTTCCATAGAAAGTAATAAAAATATATCGAAATATATAGAAATATATATCTGAGTACCCTTTTAAAATTATTTTGTCACGACATGTTTCGGCAACTAATGCCATTTTCAAGTATTATATAGCCGAAACATGTTGTGACGAAATAATTCAAAAAGGGTACTCAGATGTATAGTTGAATTTATATTCAAAAGTAGCCCTGAAGAAAAAGAAGTAGTGAAACTTTATCCGCACCCTCAACTCTAGTTGAACAAATGACAAAACTAGGATATTTTACCTGTTGCAAATATTCAGTAGATATGACCAACAAATGCTTTTTACCCGACATGAATCCTATTATATTAAGTTAGAAATTTCTGTATATTATATTTATATGGTTATTTATTGGCTATTTATATGGTTATTTATGTCCAACGGATCTCGAAAACGATTTTCACGAAATTTGGAACATAGTAGGTTTATAATAATTATAAAAATCTGGTGTGGCGCACTCACACAACTTTCCTTGCCGTTATGAAAATTGATCACCTGACGCTAGTGTTCCCGCGCATCTCAAGTCTACTATTCAGTAATTTGAGCCAGCTGGTGACAGGGCAATAACGCTGGAGACACACAGAGGTCTGCTATCTCTTCATAGTGAATGATTTAATAGAATCAACAATAATTTGCAATTGAATAATCACATTTTCTCGAATTTAAAGCTGACTTTTTTTGTTTCAATTGTATCTGAAGCCTGATAATTGGGATTCTATCTGCATTGATGGGGCGGAGCTCCTGAAATTTTTACAGATATGGGACTTGTGGCAGTTGATAGAGCTTATCGATGACTATTTTAGGTATGAATTTGATCAAAATCGTTGGAGCCGTTTCCGAGAAAATCACGAAAAACCCTGTTTTTGACAACATTTTCGCCATTTTAGCCGCCATCTTGAATCGCATTTGATCGAAATTGTTCGTGTCGGATCCTTATAGTGAAAGGACCTATAGTTCCAAATTTCAAGTCATTCCGTTAATCGGGAGATGAGATATCGTGTACACAGACGCACATACACTCATACACACACACACACACACACACACACACACACACACACACACACACACACACACACACACACACACACACACACAACACACACACACACACACACACACACCACACACACACACACACACCACACACACACACACACAACACACACACACACACACACACACACACACACACACACACACACACACACACACACACACATCCAATACCCAAAAACCAGTTTTTTGGACTCAGGGGACCTTCAAACGTATAGAAATTGGGGTACCTTAATTTTTTTCGGAAAGCAATACTTTCCTTACCTATGGTAATAGGGCAAGGGAAGTAAAAATTCGCTGAACGACATCAAAAGGATAATTCATCCTTGGAAAAACAGCTGAGACTTCCGTCGTCTGTGGATGGTAAAAAAGTGAGAGAGCGAGTGCGTCTGTGGAAAATCAAAATATCTCATCCCCGAAATTCATAAGCTGACGTATAGCCAGCTGTAAAATATTAACATATGAAAGGGTTTGAAAGGTAAAATTATTGTAATTGATCAAAAATAATAATTAATTGAAAGTTAATCATTATTTTACAGTTTTAAGTGATTAGTGAGTGTTATTTTGTTATTCAATTTGGTTTGTAGACAATCTAAATTAAAACTTTTCTGTTTTCAAATTTTTGGACTGAAAATTGGACCTGAATTCAAGTGTATGGAACATAACCTACTTTTTGGACTATGTTTAGTGTATAAATCAAAATTCGGGGAAGAAACAGTTTTGGTCTGTGCCTGTTAGTCCTTCCGCAATCGTTTTAAAGAATTGTGTTCTGTTTATCAATAAATAAATAACGAGCGAAGCTCGGTGCCACGATCCCACGATATTGAGATTAAGGTATTCAAAACACATGATTTTATTTTTAAAAAATGCTTATATTGCATAAACTTTAAATACCTTGCTAACTGGAGCAATAGGACTAACCATGACTAGAGCAAAGATCTTCAGTTGGAGACCACATTATGCAGGATTTATTTACTCCAGGAGAGAAACGTAATGGAAGATTACACAAGTGCGCATTGTCCATAAATCATCTCCTTTAAACTTGCACTATCGGCTGTAATAATTCTCGTCTACTACCTATAAGCATGTACTTCGGTGCTAAGTGCAGAATGCATGCTCAAAGTGGTCACTGGCAGAAATACGAAGAAACATTTGCTTCTAAGGCTGCAAAGATCCAGTGCCACCTAAATGGAATGAAACCTGAGGATCACTGGTTGCTTAATCGGAATGATGCAGTGCTCCAAATGGATGCACTTTTCGTCTTATCATTATTTCACGCTCCTCATCGTTTCTATTTTCCTTATTTATTCTCCTTCACAACCCCTATTACTGTTTAATTCGTTTGTTCCCTTTCCTTCTCATTTCTCACTTTTTTTCATTTTCCTTATTATTCTCTCCCTTCACCTATTCCTCCACCTCAACCTAATATTTTACCTAACTTCCTCTTCCATACACTCCCTTTTCGTATTCCTTCATCTCAATTTTTACCTTGAATGTTCTAGGTAAGTGACTCCATATAAATTTAGTAGTTAATTTACAGAGTGGACGTAACTGTCCAAGCCTCATAACGTCATCAAATAAAAAGTACTTAGTTTCATCTTTATCCCTTTTTCAGATCTTATTCTAGTTGGATCTATCATCCTACTTTTTATAACTACCTCTACCCTGTGTATGAATCTTGTTTCCTTGCACCAACCAATTTTCCTCCTAATTTATTTTCCTTCTAGCCTATTTTTCTCCTCCTTTATATTCTTCGTCTTTATCTTTTCCTTTTTCTGCTCCCTTTTCTTCCTCTGATTCTTCTTTTTCTTTTATTTCATATTTTTTCATCTTCTTCCTGTCTCATTTTTCTTCCTATTTTCATTTTTTTCTCATCTTCTAGCCTATTTTTCTCCTCTATATTCTTCGTCTTTATCTTTTCCTTTTTCTGCTCCCTTTTCTTCCTCTGATTATTCTTTTTCTTCTTATTTTTCTTTTATTTCATATTTTTTCCATCTTCCTCTTCTTCATTTATTCCTCCTCCTCCTCCTCATTCTCCTCCTCCTCATTCTCCTCCTCCTCCTCCTCCTCCTCATCCTCCTCTTCCTCCTCCACCTCCTCCTCCTGCTTCTCGTCCTTCTCCTTCTCCTCCACATCCTCCTCCTCCTTCTTCTTCTCTTCTTATTGTATTCTCGAATTGTTATTATTGTATTCTCCTCCTTTCTCTCCTTCAAGAAGAAGTCCACTCAAAAGAGTTATGAAGACTGCTTGTAGGATATAGCTACGAAATGAAATGTGGGAAATGGGCCACAACTCTGCTGGCTGCTACAATGTGATGCTACCCATATCGCAGGGCAACAGTTGCATTTGCATTGAAAGGGAACAGTACTGGCACTGCCACAGTTCAACATGTGTTATCGCACCACTAAAAGATTATTTGTAGAGATAGCTACATTTACCATGTGCATGTGTTTCAGCCAATGAGAGCATGTAAATCTGTAACTACTACCACTTGGATTCATGACTTTGGTGTTGTGTGGAGGAGTATAATCAGCCACAGCCATTTTTGTTCAGCAGAAGAAAGAGAATGACCGCGAGATGAATGCCTCACAACTACTGTATCAGTTGTCTGTGATTTTATTTTTATTCAGAACTAGCCGTCAGGCTCGCTTCGCTCGCCATATTCGTCTAGCCAGGGGGCTCCGCCCCCTGGACCCCCGACTGAATCGTCCAAGGATGAGATCAGCAGGATCGCTTCGCTCGCCTGCATTTTTTATTTGAGCATTTTTATCATATGTTAGGACAATCTAGTCGGGGGTCCAGACTAAACGTCTGGCTAAACGTATATGGCGAGCGAAGCGAGTTAGGCTAGTAATATAATATTCCCAGGATTGAAGTAGCAGTGCCCAATCAATTTTTCCGCGATAAATGCATTTACATCTTCTACTTGGTGCTAACCTAAAGGTGCGTACAGACTTTCGTTCCGCTCCGAGACCGAACGTCACTCCAGCAGAGCGATTGATGATCGACCGGCGAGCAACAATGGTTCGACCGGGGAACGCGAGAAGATCTACCATCTTCCGTAACGTTCATGATCGGTGCGAGTAGAGAGCGGAGGCGGAGCGATTGCTGTGCGTTGGTGGTACGTGGGCGGTACGAGGGAGGAGCGTGCTCGGTGCGGGTTGGAAGCACGAGTATGTGTACGCAGCTTAACAAAGTCAACTCAACTTAATGCCAACCTGACAAAATTTTTAATTTAGTTACCAGAACAACTGTTTCGAAGAGGTACTCTCTCTAGATTATAGTTCAATGTTAACATATGGTATGGACATTTCAATTATAATTTTAAGATATTGGAATAAGAAGAATATACATGCTAAAAGACGAACTTTAAGCCCTTAAAAACCACCCTTAGAGTTAAAATATTGCCAAAAGATTTCTTGGTGCGCCTCTAAAGGGCCAACTAAACATACCTACCAAATTTGAACGTCTTTGGTCCGGTAGATTTTTAGTTCTGCGAGTGAGTGAGTGAGTCAGTCAGTCAGTCAGTCAGTCAGTCAGTGAGTGAGTTCCATTTCGCTTTTATATATATTATATAGATGTATGATATACTCGTAACAGTATATTCTTGAATGATTAGATGTTGATTGAACGAGCGTTAGCGATTTCTTATTGTTGAGTCAAAGCCAAAATCGTTGTCAGTCTGTTGGTTTGTATCTTCTACAATAAAGTTTAATCTTTTCGATTAATCAGCTTCAAATATTGATAACACCTTTTTGAATCATTATAGAGATTGAGTTCTTCGGCCAACAAAATTGATTCACTCCTTCGTCTCCTCCTGTAGGGAATAACAGGATAACATTAAAAGTACATAAGAAGAATATAATTATTACAAGACGCAAATGAGCTGTCAGCTAGCTTGATTATGCATGCAATTAATAAATAACTCAGTGAACTTTTATTGACTTTACACTGCTTTCAATTGAATAGCTGACGGAATATCAGAACCATTTTGAGCGAGTTCTCCAGCCAGGGATTCACTAGTGTATGAATACTGGGGCTGGAATACTGGGAATACCAGTGAATAAATAGGGCTGAAGCTGGTTACACACTCATCGATTTTTGGACATTCGATTGTTTGCCGTGCTTATGAATTCTACCAGATTGAACGGAACTCGACAAACATCATCTGTTTAATTTAATAGAATTTATAAGGACGTCAAAAGATCGTACTTCAAAAAATCGATGTGTTTGTAACTGGCATTACTGGTGCATTTGTGTGCTCAGAATGAAATTTAATATCTTAAGCCGTGTCCACACTGAACAAATGTTCGACATACATGCTCGCCAAACATGTTTGTTGAGGAACTCAGGGACAAACATTTTTAAAAGTTTGGACAATCATTGTTTGTCAAACATAAAATTACTTTTTTAATTTTTCAGAGTTGACAGCTGTAAAAAAACCTGTTCTTCCCACTTACAAATATTTTGTTTGGTGACGCGTCCACATTGGCCACGAGCATACATTGTTTGTCAAATGTAATAAAATTTATCCAAACTTTTTCAACAAAAATGTTTGTCGAACATTTGTTCAGTGTGGACACGGCTTTAAATATGAAGTAATAATATCTTGATTATGAAGTATTTGAAGTCAATCCAAATACCTTATGGAGTAATACCTTGAATATGGATTAAATATGAAATGAATGTTGTTTCATCTTTCTGATCAACCCAGATACAACATTTTTAGTATAATGTATATTTGGACTGTAAACTTTTGTGATTTAAGTGTTTACATAACCTCATTTGGACTATTTATAAAAATTAGTTGTTTCATCTTTCTGATCAACCCAGATACAACATTTTTAGTATAATGTATATTTGGACTGTAAACTTTTGTGATTTAAGTGTTTACATAACCTCATTTGGACTATTTATAAAAATTAGAGAGAGAAACAGTTTTGGGTTCATCCTGTTGATTCTCTTCCAATCATTAATATATTTGATATTGTTATTGTAAAATGAAATAAATAATCACACGCATTGTGCAACTGTTATGCTGCCAAACTTTGAACGAAATGACGGAAATTGTAGTGTGATGACTGTAGTGGCCAAAGCCAAAGCCAATCGATGGCATCTCGAGCGGTTAGGTAGGTTATGGCCCATTTAACGGGTAATTCACGCGATTACCGTAGGGGCGTAGGGGCGGAGCGGTGCGGTTGGTAATGCACACCACGATCTCTGGGCAGACCGCGCATCATAATCAACCATCCGTAAACAGAGCACCAACACCTGCCCCTCTCTCTCACAGAACATTTCCAAGAGTGTGGAGTATCGGAAAGAGTGAATTAGAGGAACAGTTTCAATAGAAAGGATGTGTTTTGCTCTTTTAGTCATGTGTAATTCAAATATTAGTGAAATAATTTTTTTTCTATTTTTTCATTGATTAATACATTTATCACTTAAATGAACATATAATTGAGTATGAAGAACTGTAAATGATTGGAAAAAGTCAGTTGCTCTTTTTAGTAATGTGTAATTCAAATATCAGTGAAATAATTTTCATTCAACTTCTACCTATTTATTTTATTGAGCAATACATTTATTACTCAAGTGAACACATACGAGAACTGTGAACGGATGGAAAACGTCAGAGGACTGAATGAAAGAGGAAAGTGAGAAATTAGGAGAGTTAATGAGGAGTATTTAAAGAATACTGATAGATTGATGGATAGACTGCCTTTATTTTTACCTAGAGGGCGAAACCGGCCATATCTCCTACTTAACCATTCTATACAATTCTAATGCATTCACATTAATACATTAACATGAGTAAATAATCTCCCAAATAGAATTAAAAAAATGAACTGATTTCTCTTTAGAGGAAAAGAAACAAGAGAGAGAGAGAAAGATGACAAGAAATATACAGTAAGAATTGGTCTAGAGATTTGGAGAGATGAAATAAATAGTTGTGAGAGATCCTATAAAACGTCGATGAAAAAGAACATGAGTAGAATATTGTATTTGATCAAAGTTCAAATTAGAGGGAGAGAGAATATTGAAGGAGAGAATGGAAGAAGAAAAGAAATGTGGAAATATTTATTCGAAATATTAAATCGATAATTTATAAAGAGAATTGAAGCTATTGTATGGTTAGGTTAAAAGTAATTGGAAGAGGACAAAATAATATATGACTCAATATATATAAGACTTACTTTCCAGTAAGTCTGGTTACAAACACATCGATTTTAGATGGAGAAGAGAAGTTGGATGAAGAGAGAATAATTTGAAGAAAGATTGTGAGATGGGGGTCGAATGAGTAGGAGAGAAACTCTTAATGAAATAATAGTGAAATGGTTATGAATACAAAGACAGAATTAGATGGTAATGATATAAAGAATGAGTGAGAAATGAAGGAATAGCGTTGAGGACTAAGTCACGACAGAGATGCCGTAGTGTATTTTTGTTTTTCTAGCCTCTCTCCAGCTGAAATTCATACACAGAGAAAACGGTAGAGCACAATTCTCTGCTGGTAGATTAGAAAAACGGTGAGAAGAACGGAGATTCCAAATAGGCTAATCTGATATTAGTGTAGGTGCCGTTGCCCGTTGGTGCGTCACTCTTATAATATAGTTTCAAAACGGTCTATTGGGTTTTGTTTTCTTGGTTTCCTTCTCATTCTAGCACTACCACCCACCTGCTCCGGATCAATGGTTCTTGAAATATTTTTCTGTTTTGTATTTGTACCAAATCTCCTTATCCCACTATCTGTCATCATCGCATCGTTCGTTATTATTCTTGGTGCAAATTTGTACGAATCGCCTTTCTCCATAACTGTTTCAGACTCTATGATTTCAAATTTGTCTCATTGTGATTTTTCAATAGATTTAATTTATTTCAATCTTTCAAAATATGATAATCTTCCTGTCCAAGTTCCAACGTTTATTGTAGGTTTTCATTCTAGACTTAGCACACTCATAATAAGTCAATTCTGTAGGCCTACAAATTTTAACGTCATCTCCCGTAAACATAATAGGCTCTTTTCATATTGTACATTTGCTTTTGTCACTCACTGTAACTATCTACGTATTTTATCTATATAGCAACACTATACAGAGTCTACGTACTCCTACTTGATATAATCTTTCAGGTTTACTACAATAGATTTTTCGTATTTTAAAAGTTCATTATTGACAATGTTTTCTATCCGAAGTTTTTTATCATAAATAATAATATCTTATCATCATATTCCCTCTTTTTCTTCTCCACTCTACGTTTTTCCTTCTCATCCACTCCTTCCTCTTCCTTACCCTCCCCTTTCTCCCCCTTCTCTTCCTTATCCTCCTCTTCGTTCATCTTTTTCTTCATCTTCCCTTCATTATTTCCTCCTCCTTCTCCTCATCCTCTTTCATCCATTCCTTCTCTCCTGTTTCTCTTATTCTTCTTCCTCTCCTTCTTCTTCTTCTCCTTCTTCTTCTTCTCCTTCTTCTTCTCCTCCTACTTCTTCTTCTCCTTCTCCTTCTTCTTCCTCTTCTTCTTCTTCTTCTTCTTCTTCTTCTTCTTCTTCTCTCTTATCCGATCCCTATTTGTCTCATTATCCGTTCATTTGTCTTTCTTCTCCGATCCCTATTTGTCTCATTATCCGTTCATTTGTCTCTTTTATCCGATCCCTATTGTCTCATTATCCGTTCATTTGTCTCTCTTATCCGATCCCTATTGAATAGTGAGAACTATATCCGAAAAGTTTGAACCATCTATCAAGTATTCAAGGTTATCAAGATTATTTTCAGAGCCTCATAGCTCAATAATCAAACTTTATTTTGTTGGGCATCTACATAAAAATTCACTGTATATTAAAATAATGCACTGTTCAAATACTGTTTCCTCTACTATTACCCTTTCACTTTCATCACTAATTCCAATTTATGATGTTGTACTCATTTCTTGAATGATGTGAGAGATTCAGTATATTGAACTTACAATAACCTAAATTACACGTCAGTTACAAAAGAAATTTTGTCGTGTAAGGTCTTCTACTTGAATTGAAAGTCAGTCTTTATACGATCTAGCTCATACTAGAGCTACGATCCAATGTAACGAGTACACCTCATATAATAATTATGAATCTATGATAATTTGAATAATGCACTATTGACTATTCTATTGGAGAAGTCTAGTATCACAGTAAAAGGTGAATTACCACATTTAGAAGAATAAATAATTGTGAAGACACGAATATCTTGACCCAGTCTTTCAGAGTTACGAGTGTCACATGTTATTATATTACAGTTTGGTCTAGAATTACATGAGGGTGCTGGGTGACTGCAGCCCTAATTGAACAGCAATTTCTCAGTACTGCGCATGCGTGTGGTCGATTCGTGAATGATGATCACGTTACTGAACCTCGAACTTTATTTCAGAATTGCTATTCCACATAAGAGTGCTGCAGAGAAAGATAACCTTACATCTATAGTAATAAAACTCAAGGAGTTTGAGAGATCTCTTCATATGTTTTGTGAGTAATAGAATTGTGTACCAAAGCCGAGGAGGTTCATTACACTGGGAGCAGTAATATATATATATATATATGACATAGATATACAATGAATGAGAATTGAGAAAGCATTACTGAAGAGTACCGTGAAGTGACTCTACGAGCCCTCAGGTTGAATAATATGACACTGCATATTCGTTTTGAGATTATTAGTGTGAACTTTGGGTTTGGTCATGAGTTCGTTTTTCTACCATTTCTTGTTCAGGAGGCGACATCTGAGATTATTAGTGTAAGCTTTGGGTTTGGTCATGGTTTCGTTATTATACTATTTCTTGTTCAGGAGGCGACATCTGAGATAATTAGTGTAAGCTTTGGGTTTGGTCATGGTTTCGTTATTATACTATTTCTTGTTCAGGAGGCGACAATTTGTAAGGGCTATGATACAACTCTTGATTTTTTTATTCAGATTTTACTTTTCTACCATCAAATCCACTTCGAAAACTCTTTCCCGTTTACTTATCAGGGATTCTTTATATAATAAAAGCTGAAATGAATTCGGAAAATACGAAATTCAAGTTCTTGGAGAATAAGTTAGTTTTTTAAATTTATTTATATATTTTTTACAATAAAGTACAGGTCTGGGGAGAAAAACTACGTATACCTTGTACTATTTCTCTCCCAAATTTGGTAACATAAAAAAGTCCAAAATAAGGTTGTGTTTTCTAGGTTTTCACTTTAACAAAATTTTCAATCCCAAAATATTTATACAAACGACCATACTTTCGAGTTAAGGTGTTTCATATACCGTAATTATAATAATTATTATACCATTCAGTTATTTTAAAAATGAAAAATATTCACCTATTGGAGAAAATTTTAAAGAAGAACAATAAAGCGTTTGAAAAGCTCAATTGATACAAGAAAATTGAATGATAGAGATAGTGGGAATGGGAGATATCAAGAAGAAGCGAGGAGAGGGGTGTTGGAACTCGATGATATTTGGCCTAGCAAATCGTAATAAGGGAGTTGTATTAAACCCTGCAATACAGGCCGAATAGTAGGTGTTATTTATATTAACATGATAATTCATATACATAAACCTCAATCATATACTTGAAGTGGAATACAATCAAATTGAAATTCCAAAATCCATTTTAGAACCGTTAAAATATGGCTGCGAGATATCAATTTACAGTTCACTTCTCAATAAAAAGTTTTAGTTTGAATAAGTTTGATTTTTGAGTTTGGTGTCACATTTCACATTTCAGGCAGATGGCTGACGAAAATTGTATGACGCTGGGTGGTCAGTGGTCCTCTATCTGACAGCTGATGGGTATCAGCTAAAATTTCACAGAAAAAAATGTCATGTATCTACTCGGAAGATCGATCACGAAAGAAGGACGATGAGTGGTCAAGATTCACGATATTTTGATGCAGTTGTTGTTTTCATGCTTTTAGAACGAGCTATCGGGTCGATGACATATCTGGTCTGAAGCAATAAAACGTTAGGTGTTCTGGAGTTGTTTGAAAAACATGAGAAAATTTGTTTGTAGTGTGAAAATAACGTTCACACCTACAGATAACAGGAGAGTTTTTTAGAACATAGTAAATTTTATTTTTCAACAGGCGAGAAGTTTTACTACTTCCAGTTCGCTGGTATATATTGAGCTAAGATATTTTTTTCGAACTTTAATGTTTTATATTCCTTACCAATATGAAAGTGAAGTCAATTAGTCTTTAATGAGAACTTCTCGACTCACTCGCTTCTTAACTACCTCATTCCCAATAATACGATATAATAAACGATCCAAGTTATATACTCTAATAATCAGATAGTAAAATGTATTACCATTCTCATCTATTAATTTGGATTCAAATTAATGTGTGAAATTGAAGCTGCATCCCGACTTACTCCAATTATTATTAGGAACGGTATACAAAATGGATTGAATAGATGATTGAAACGTGTTGGCCTATACTGGTAGTGTAACTAATCTTAGAATATGGAGATCCACGCCAATCCAACTTTCAATTTCATTCAAAAAATTTGGATCTGAGATTATCACAGAATTTTTAGATTCTGATGAATTTTCAGATCTTCTTCTTTCAGCTCAGTTGCTTGATTGGTTGTAGCAGAGAATTAATAATAGCATTATATAGCATAATTATAGGAGTTTTCTCTGGTTGTAGCCTTCCATCCAAATCTGTCCATTGCTCGCATCTTTCATTCAAACCTCCCATTGTTCATAACTCAAAGGACCCAGATCCTGCATCATTTGCCTCAGTTACTGTACTCAGGTACTGTAGGGCCTTCAACGACCCCTTTGTCCATCAACAGTACCTACACTTAACGTGAATGCGCTGTGTCTTATTATGTGACCAATCCAAGAATGCCGAAATTCAGAAGAGATCTCTTTTCCACTGCCCTTTGGAACACCTCCTCATTCGTGACTGTCAGTCCATATTATTTTGAGTATTCGCCTTCAACATCACACAAAAAAAAAATATTTCAAGTTTTTTCCTCAGCCTTATCATTCCAATTTTTAGATTTTTAGATTAAAACATTTAATTGTTCAAAATATTCACAATAAATAATTATTTAAAGAAATTGCAATTATTCTGTTGCACTGAAAAATTGGTGTTATTTTATAGAAATTTTTTTTAGCTGCTTATTTAAAACAGTATCAGTTTTTGGCCAATCAGCGTCCATTTTTCCATCAACTTCCATTTTTTTGAGCCACCACAATAAATTAAATAAACATAATAAAACACCATATAAAATATTAAATAAGCACCATATAAAATTTTCTATTCAACAAGTTTCTATAACTGCATATTGTAGCTCGTATGCAACCGGATTTCCTGTGATTGCAATTAAAAACTCACGACAAGCCTGGTCCAATAAACATATTTGACATTCATAGACTAGGCGTTGCATGTGTGACATATCGGTGCAATTCCATTGTTCTGTGCAATGCGATGCGACATCATAATATCTGCATATTATACTGCAAAGGTGTCACCTAACCTGAGAACTGTAGGATGTTGTCTACGATCTCCAACACCCTATTAACTTATTCTCTGGTACTGTTAATTATTGGCATTGTTCCACCGTTTCTGAATGTTTTCGAACTGATTTAATGAGATTACCTGATTGTGTATGAGACGGACGGTTTTTTCTGTAGATAGGAGGTGTAGCCTACGTGTGCTTTTCTGTAACAATTTTAATTGATGGTTTTAGGAATAGGAGAAACTGGATTAGCGTAGCGGGGCACGGGCAGATCACAGTCTAATCACGATTGTTAGTTTGGTGTTTGGGATTGTCAACACCCACAGGATCGTTCAGATCTTGAATGTATAGATTGGCTCAATCAAATCGATATTAAGATTAAGATGTCGTTTTCCATGTTTGATTAATAAATCCGATGATTCAAAGTCTAGTAGCCTACACTGAGCGGAAATTTGGTTCTTTCTCTTTTTTCTGTATTAAAAAGTTGTGAGAGACAAGATAGAAGTGGGATTGCTAATAGATTCAAAGACGTCTGTTGATTATTGTGCTATGCAGCTATGATGTACTAATACTCATCATTAATCACACCAAAAATATGATCATCAGTTATAAACTTACTGACCATCAGTTATTAAATAAAAACATTTATTAAATTAAAAACATTACTAAGTGATTAACGATAAAATTCATTGAAATTTTTGTCAAGTTTCCACAGTATTTGATCACATTGGAATTAAAGATTAGGAATATGTTACCGGGAGTCAAAATAAAACGTGAAAATTACTTCGATGTTTAGAACATTTTCTAAACTATCAAATTCCATAAAAGCTCCCTCTCAATATTCCGTAAATTATATCCAATCTATAGGTGTATTGTTATGAGCATTCTATAAGCATCGGCCAATTCACCCAAGTATTATATTTTCCTTCATAAGTATGTTTTGTTCATTCATAATAATTGAAAAAAGCAAAACAGTGTTCTTCGGGTTTTGGAAAAATAGAAAGTTCTTCATTGTATATTTGCTTCCTATAGTGTTATTAATCTCCCTATACTTGTTTTTCGAGTGTTCAACTGCAGCTACTGAAAGTATCTATACTAAATTCTCACTGCACTGGCCAATGTTCCCTCGAAAACGTTTGGGAGAAAAGATTAAAAAAAACGAAGTATATTTATCTCTGCCTTGATTTAAATAAAAAGCTAAGTCGTATTAACGAATAAATGCAATGGAATAGAACATTCTATGTTATCGAAGAGTACCTTCTATGTTATGCTATGTTATCTGGAAACTCAATCTAGACTTGACTGTGACTTGATCGAAGAACGAACAGTGACGCTAGTTTTTATAGCAGCTTCTCCTCGGAGTGATACCCACCCATCCATTCGGCTGGTAAACACATCTAGTTAATTCCGTCGTCGTCGCGAATGTCATGAATTTTGCAATGAACTTTCAAGATGGCGGTTGAAGTGGTTCATTACGATGCTTATAGTTGATTGCATCTGTAAATTAGCTCACGCCTCTTCAGCCACTTGACAGCGCTGTTATTATGCAAAACTGTCACAAAAATGTTCATTTTCTAGTCGAGTTTATAGTCAAGACCTTTATCTTAAATCTGGGCAGATTTAGTTCACGGATAAATTCTGTCGTTACGTGGCGTCCACCGTTGGAAGCTTTATCTAGTCACCAGCTAATTTGAAATATCCTGTTTTTCCTTAATCATAATCAACACGAATATTATTGAGGTAGTTTATAGTAATTTGTAAAATGTGTATAGATTTTTATCTAGCCATCAGTTTATGTGATTTAGTTTCCTCGTTTTCTTTAAAAATGTTTTCCAATCACAATCACCAATTCGATTATCAGATCAGAAGTCAAGTATAAACAATCATACGTGAATTACTGTACAACTGCAGATGGGAGATCCTTGGATGCCCAAAGATGATTGTATGGATTGGAACTCAAACAAGAAAGGGACGAGTTTTCGTGTGGTTAATCCGGCCAATCCTTCACATTATTTATCTTCTAGATTCGTATTAATATCGCATTTCAATAAATTGGCTTAATTTCTGTCCACTTAAGAACAAGCTTGGTGTTAAGATTGGTGTAATAATTACACCAAGCTTGGTGTAACAATTATGATGTTTTGACAGTATTGGGCTTGCTAGGTTTAAAACTGATCCAAAATTGTTAAATCTGGAACGGAATTGTAAAGGATGCAAGAAGTATGATAAGAGTACCTTACAATCTTTCTTCATGAAGCATATTAAAAATGTTGCGAACTGCTTTCTTTTTCCAAATTATTCTATTGACTATCTAATCTATGCATGATTTCATATGTAATATTCAATGAGATGTTAATCCTGTAGTATGATTTCGTATAGAAACGTCTATATCGACTGCATTCAGAACACTTGTGGAACAATATTGTATAATTTAATAAATTTAAGTTATTTTTATCATAAGTCTGAATTTCAAATTATTTCCATTTAATCCAAGTGACGGTCGCGTCATTCTCTTTGAATGTTGAACTAAATTGGATTGATGTTTACTTCTAGACGATTTATTTGGTAGAAATTTGATTATCGCAGAGCTCAATTACTATGATGTTTTCGTCCTCAAGTACAGATTCTCCTGAAATTAAGTTTCTTTCTCGAATGTCACTTTTTGTTAAGGTCATGATTTATTTGATGAATGATGCATGGCTGGCGAATGAGTAATGCTTGTTAGATAGAAAATCAAGTTTTGTTGCATGATTGAATAAATCAATGTATATTCAGTCGATTTACGGTGCGTTTCATGTGGCAAATATCAAGGTGATCATTTCTAAACTTCGCTTAATTGCTAGATTAAGGCAAGGAACTACATCATAGGCTTTTATTCACCGTTAATTACAATTGTTGTCTTCGTAGCTATAGATCATTTCGTAATTCATGACATGTCCTGTTCAGGATCACCATAATATATTCATGGATTTTAATCCTATATCGTATCCTCAGTTCTTCCTACACTTCCGACCAATTTCTTATTATTCTTCTCTCCATTCTTATCATTTTCTCTTCTTTCAAACTTTTCTCCGTAAAGTACGGCAAAATTCATTGACATGCAGGAATGAGCTTAGCAAGCTTAGCGCCCTCCTTATGTTTTCATCTAAGCTGCGTTTTCGTTTTTGCTTAAATGCCGTCGTCGACCACATACGCCTCCTCGACGTGTACGTGGATCTCTGGGAAGATTTCAATTCGTCTAAATAACCTAAAATATTATGTTCAATAATTATTATGCTTTGATGAGGGAGGTTCAGTTTATACTTAATATATTAAATAATGAAGTTGAAATTTGGACAATATGTTAACATCCATATTGTCCAAATTCCAAGTGTGCTAAAACAGCTGATCAAATAACTTTTCATTATTTGTCTTTATTATTAAAGAATTAAACATTTCTAATAATATCAACATATTGCAATTTAAAAGTATAAAAAGTACTAGCCGTCAGGCTCGCTTCGCTCGCCATATCTGTCTAGCCAGGGGGCTCCGCCCCCTGGACCCCCGACTGAATCGTCCAAAAATGAGATCAGCGGGCTCGCTTCGCTCGCCTGCATGTAGACCTCAGCGGAACCTCTGTACCGAATTTGAACGTATTATGTCAATCTGATCTCGAAAAACACCTGTTACCATATCGGCGTATCTTTGGCGGACAAAATTCTTCCACCTCAGCTAAACCTGTGTACTGAATTTTTTATATATTTCCATCAATTATTGAAAAAGGTGAGGAAACGCAGAAAAGCTGAGAAAACTCATTTGTTCTCGATAAAGCTGAGAAAGCGCAAAAAAACGCTGGAAAACGCAGATTTTGGGCGTATCTTTGGCGTTATTTCAAATTCCTTCTAACACAACATTATTGCACCCCAGCTGAGCTTCTGTAGTAAATTTGAACATTTTCTGTTTATTTGTTCTCAATAAAGCTGAGAAAACGCTAAAAAACGAAGATTTTGGGCGTATCTTTGGAAATTTTTCCAAATCCGTTCTTATTGCGCCTCTAAAGGGCCAACTGAACACACCTACCAAATATGAAATGTTATGTCATATTTATATCATATGTTAGGACGATCCAGTCAGGGGTTCAGACTAAACGTCTGGCTAAACGGATATGGCGAGCGAAGCGAGCCTGACAGCTAGTAATATAATATTCCCAGGAATAGCTCTGATTGAAGTAGCAGTAACCAATCAATTTTTCCGCGATAAATCAGGACCTCCTAAATAGGTATTTAGGAGGTACTGGATAAATTGGTATTTAGGAGGTCCTGGATAAATGAATTACAATCTTCAACTTGGTGCCAACCTAATAAAGTCAACTCAACTTAATGCCAACCTGACAAAATTTTTAATTTAGTTACCAGAACAACTGTTTCGAAGATGTACTCTCTCTAGATTATAGTTCTATATTCGATATATGGTATGGACATTTCAATTATAATTTTAAGATATTGGAATAAGAAGAATATACATGCTAAGAGGCGAACTTTAAACCCTTAAAAACCACCCTTAGAGTTGAAATATCGCCAAAAGATTTCTTAGTGCGCCTCTAAAGGGCCAACTGAACCTACCAAATTTGAACGTTTTTGGTCCGGTAGATTTTTAGTTCTGCGAGTGAGTGAGTGAGTGAGTGAATCAGTCAGTCAGTCAGTGAGTGAGTGCCATTTCGCTTTTATATGTATAGATAAGCTAAACCTGCTCCATTAAAACATAACTGAACATAATCTTCTATGTTGTGTAGAAAAATTGAAATCCACCCAATCTGAGATTCTCTCCCTGTCGTGGTCGACGACGGCATTTACGCACAAACGAAAACCCTGCTATAGCTGGATCTACTGTATTTTGTTTCGCCCAATCTCCATGCACTGAACCTCTATCATTAGTGTGTGGCGGTTTGCATACTTGAAAACTGAAGGCGCTGACGTTCCATATTGTAGTAAATGTGCAAACATTGTTGTCTTGCTTAAAACTATTCTGTCAAGTCTATGGCATTTATGAACCATGTAAGAATGAATAATATTTTCTTCTACAGTCTTAGAGTAAGACTTGTAAGTTTTCTTACAGTAAGTAATAGAAAAATTGAAAAAATCTTGAATCTTGAAAAAAATCGAAAATATCAAAGTGAACAGTGAAAATTTGAAGAATATGAACAATAAAACAATAAATGTTGCCTCCTCCACTTGCTATACAATGAAGCTGTTCATTTTACTCTTTTGATAATACCAAAGTACAGTACTAATTTTCCTCCAACGAGGGTGAATGAATAAATTGTATCAACATGGAAGAAATCCGGTAATGGCTAAACACTTTCGAATGTCATCGACTGCTTAGTCTACGGAGAGTTTTTAAAGCAAAATATCCGCAAAAAATAAAATGTTAAAACAGAATATTAATATTACTATGAATATTGGCGTATGTGGAGAAAAATGTTGTTATAAATCATTAAACGAGAATCCAAATTATGTAAACTATATTTGCATATTGAATTATTTGGATATGCAATTTCTCATATATTTCGATCAGTGAAAATGTTGTGTAATTCATGGACAGAAGAACTTTTCCTCTCTCATGGAGCAAACTTCCTCTTTAGTCTGTAGATGCACAAATACCTATTTCATCTTACATTAGAAATTTTACGTTTCCATTAAACTCATTTTCAGAACTAATTAAATTGAATATTGATCGCTCTTATTTATTCCATTTATAGAATCGATAAATGGTTCAATTTTTGAACATATACGTTCCTAATGATATAGATCAATGATAGGATATACATTAATATTTTTGTTGACATTCTACATCAATTTACTTTTTTTCTTGGCCTTTCTTGAGAAGAAAGTGTCACAGAAGCTGAGCCTGAACTGTTCTCGGAAGACGATATTGAATTTGAAAAAGCCTATTTGATTACTGGTGAATGGTGACGGGGAGGAAACTCAGATGAGATGAAGAAGGAGGAAGACATAATTTGATGTGACTTGAAGAAAGAGGGACAAGTGAATGCCTGCGATGCATGGCGCCGAATGCTATTGCAGTCAGTTCAAATGCAGTAGTTATAAACTACCTCCACAATCCCACCATCACTAATAGAATAAGGAAGAAGTGGATTCAGCTGAATAAAGAGGAATCAAGTAGCAGGAAGGGAGGAAGAGACTGTAGAAATTGAAAGGAAAAGGCTGAACAAGAAAGAGAGATGGAGTAACAGATTAAAAGAATGGAATGAGAATGGGAGAACGGTGAGCAGGATTTTGAAGGAGGAGAAAAGAGAGGAAAGGATGAAGGAAAATGAGAGAGAGTGAAATAGGGGAAGTGGATTCAGTAGAATGAGAAGGAAACAAGTAGCAGGAAGGGAGGCAGTAGAAATTAAAAGGAAAATACTGAACAAGAAAGAGAGTTGAAGTAACAAATTCAAAGAATGGAATGAGAATGGGAGAACAGTGAGAATTTGGGAGGAGGGGAAAAGCTAGGAAATACTAGATGAGGAGAAGAAAATGAGAGGAAGAGAAATGGAAAAGAGAAGGAGGAAGATGGAGGTGAATGCGTAGTTGGCCGTTTGTGTCGCCGTGCCGCTTCGCATTTGCAAAAGTTGTCGTCTTTCTTGCGGCGTTTCTTCATCATCCTGCATCAATCAGCTTCTTCTTCTCCAATCTTTTATACAGTATAATACTACTATACATATATATCTGAATGCATTTCCACTATCCTGAACGAAGGTGAATTACGACCAGAGCTCCGATGTCGCCGGCTTCTTTTTCATCCTCTTTGAGTTCGTCTCTTTTTGAATTTCCTCTTTCAGCTCTCCTCTTACCCTCCTTCTCCTTCACCATCTTCTTTCTTTGAATTTCCTCCTCCTTGTTTCTCTTTTTCAGTTACTTCTCATCCTCAAGCTCTTCCTCTTACCGCCCCACCTCCTCTTAACACCTCTACCTTCTCTTTTCCTCTTCCTTATCCTACTCCTCCTCCTCATCTTCCTCCTCATTCTCCTTCACCACCACCTCCTTATGCTCTCCAAGCGTCACGTCTTTTTCCATTCCCACTCTCATTCTTGTTGTTTTCCCGATCCTTCTCCATTGTTCTCCTCTTGATTTTCATCTTCTTGATGAATTCTTCTTCAATATCATTATGCCATTATTTCATGCCATTCAAAAACCGTATCCACACTAAACAAATGTTCGGCATACATGCTCTGCAAACATGTTTGTTGAGGAGTTCAGGGGCAAACATTTTAAAAAGTTTGGACAATCATTGTTTTCAAACCAAAATTTAAAATCCTTATTGTTTTTATAAACTGTAAAGTAAACTATAAACTATAAACTTATAAATTGTAAACTATAAACTTTACTGTTATTTATAAACCTTACTGTTTTTCCAAAAATTTTCTGTGTTGACAGCTGTAACACAACTGTAAAACATAAAAATCTGTTCTCCCCACTTACAAATATTTTGTTTGGTGACGCCTCCACAATGGCCACGGGCAAACATTGTCTGTCAAACATGATAAAATTTGCCCAAACTGTTTCAACAACATGTTTGACGAACATTTGTTCAGTGTGGACACGGCTATAAAATCAAAATAGTTCCTGCTATCCTCTTTTCCATCCCTATCAACAGATACTAATGTACTGTACTCCTTCAACATTAATAATATTATTATTACCCAACTTGATTTGAACTTACATCTCATTTTCAAGTGTGAATCACACATAAAGCTATGGTAATGAGTTGAAAGCTCGAATTAAGTTGTGTAAAAATAAAAAATGTATTCTATTAGGGTTTTTTGATTTCAAATATTCATATAGAAGTAGCCCTAAACAAGAAAATTAATATTATATTCCATTTTTGGGAGCTATTGCCTATGATTGTTACGCTATTTTTGTTTTCCCTCTGCTGCTCCTTTTACATTAAGGCCCGGTTGCACGAAAGCCGGTTAAATTTTAATCATGATGGTTTCAAACACTATTTTTCGTCCAAATCTTAGTCTTTCTCATATATTAAATATTAATATTAAGATTCTAATCGAGGAAATTAATGAGCCTGTAGAGGAAAAAAGGTTGATTCCACGAGAACCAATCAGAGAAGGCTTTTTCGAAAAGGAGGCTTCTCTGATTGGTTCTCGTGGAATTAATCAGGATTAAATTTAACCCCGGTTAAATTTTAATCGTGATTAATTTTACGAGAACCAATCAGATAAGGTCTTCTCGTAAAAGAGGCGTCTCTGATTGGCTCTCGTGGAATTAATCACGATTAAAATTTAACCGGCTTTCGTGCAACCGACACTATGATTTTCATCTTTCAATTTCGCACTCTTTACTTCTATAGTATTTTTCAATTGTGTTCTGTTTGCAGCCCTTGTGCCACTCTGTGTCGGGCCAGCTCTAATTGGCTTGGCGGCATTGGCATTGCCATTCATTGTCCTGAGCCACACTTTATGCATCCTTTGTTTGCTTCTCGGTTCGCAGGCGACAACTTGCAGGAGGCTGCTGACGTCGACCAGAAGCCGTCCACAGTCGAAAACGACAAAGGAGAAGGAGAGGCGGAAGAGAACGAAGAAGGAGGAGAGTTGAAAGAGAACGAAGTGAGGGAAGAACCGGAAGAGGATAAAGAGTCCGTTGCAGCGCCGGTGACGTCTGCCGTCGAGCTCAATCGTAAGTTGCAAGTCGATAAATTCATGCAATTGCTAGCTTCTGTATCCGTTCATGTTTTATGCTTCTATTTCTTCAACTATTTCTCTTCTATGAAAGGAAATATCTTGTGGCGTAGAGTGAAAGATGCAGGTTGACTGCTTTTTGTGGCAAGTGCAGGCTGTAGGCTATCACAATAATCATTGTCCTATGGTTTCCGCATTCAATGTAGCTTTATTTATCGTATTGAATAATATGAATGATTGCAGAGAATAATAAAATACGATGGAATAGAGTAGATGGAATCCAGAAAACTCATTTTTCCATCAGAAGTATGTTTCCTATTGAAGACACAGTCATGGAAAGCAACGTTTTCCCTTTTTATTGTGATAAATCACAGATTGAATTGCATCTTCGCTTAAATTAATGAAAGAATCTTGAATTAATCAACCTTACAGATTAATTTGGGCACAATTATTTATTGTAAAACAAGTAATAATGTATTGCACTCGTCTTTTCCCAATACTGGTCTCCAGCTTCAACAAAGCTGAGAAACCTGTATGTCCATTTCAGCTGATCTTTTACCAACTTCATTTATAATAGCATTATTACCATTATATGTACTGTATTTTGCAAGAATCGGTTTTATTGTAGTTTCAGTTTCAATCGGCTTAGTTGAGTTTTTGTTCAAGTTGATACTCCAGAGTTTAGAACTGTACTATTTTAAGAATAAATATTGTAATATTTCAGACCATGTTTCGTAGTTTTAACATTTCTTTCAATTCATGCATAACGTTGACAGAAGAAACAATAATGTCATTCTTATAAGAATGCAGAATTCATTAAGGAACATCCTTTTTATGGCACTCGAAAAACCTTTATCTTGTCGATCAATTTCAAAATTCCACAAATTGTCCGAAACGAATGGAATGAATGGACTGTGTATACTATACCGTCAAAACGAATTAAACAACGATATATCATAATAATAATCGTCATCATCATCATGACAATTGTCATTAGGATGAGGTGGAGAGGGGAAGGTAAGATGGCAACTACTCATGCGAACTATGCATTAGTCCGGTTATTGACTCCAGACCTTTGCTGGAAACTGGAAGGTAATTGCAACTGCACACGGCTCAAACCAAAGAAGATTGTAGTTGAAGATTTTTAGGAATGTCGCTGGATGCCGTATGATATCTGATGTGCGCCACACAATTAGGCTCCTAGCTCCTGTTTCCTGAAGAAATCAATCTTGTTCAAACTAATCTAGTAGTGGTCATCTTGTAGTGATTTTGAAGAACATTCTATCTGATTTTAATGCATTGTATCCCACAATTATCCAAACATTCATTCGAAATTTTAAATTGATATCGAAGTATGAATAATTATCAATAATGTAATCGATTCTAACCATAGTGTACTGTCACTTGATAGTATAAACTGAAACCCAAAACTACTGACAATCTAGAAAAATGAAAAGATTAGATTATTCCAATGCTTAATCCAATATTTAACCCAAAGTTTTCATATCAGTCATGCTAACACTATAAACTAATGCGTACTAATAAGATACGAAATTCGCACTATTATAATCCTAACTTGCTCAATATTTATCAGAATGCGATTCATGAAAATGTTTCTTTCATCTTGATCTTTCGGATCATGAGAGCACTATAATCCTATTGAACTAATATCAATGTTATTCTTGAAATCTTCTGTTTGTCTAGAGTAAGTTTCTTTATTCAACAATATTTAACAATATTTGATTTTTTATAATTATAATTATCGATCTTTAAATGTTGATCTTTAAATGAATATGTGTCACATCATCTATATATAGGTATAAAAAGAGGAATGGCACTGACTGACTGACTGACTGACTGACTAACTCACTCACTCACTCACTCGCAGAACTAAAAATCTACCGGACCAAAAACGTTCAAATTTGTTAGGTATGCTCAGTTGGCCCTTCAGAGGCGCACTAAGAAATCTTTTGGTAATATTTTAACTCTAAGGGTGGTTTTTAAAGGTTTAAAATTCATTTAGCAAGTATATTCTTCTTATTCCAATATCTTAAAATTGAAATGTCTTTACCATATGTTAATATAGAACTATAATCTAGAGAGAGTACCTCTTCGAAACAGTTGTTCTGGTAACTAAATTAAACATTTTGTCAGGTTGGCATTAAGTTGAGTTGACTTGGTTAGGTTGGCACCAAGTTGAAGATTGAAATGCATTTATCCAGGACCACCTAAATACCAATTTATCCAATTAGCCAAAATTAGCAATTTCTCAGCTTTTCTGCGTTTCCTCACCTTTTTCAATAATTGATGGAAATATATTTTAAAAAATTCAGTACACAGGTTTAGCTGAGATGGAAGAATTTTGTTCGCCAAAAATACGCCGATATAGTAACAGGTGTTTTTCGAGATCAAATTGACATAATACGTTCAAATTCGGTACAGAGGTTCCGCTGAGGTCTACATGCAGGCGAGCGAAGCCAGCCCGCTGATCTCATTTTTGGACAATCCAGTCGGGGGTCCAGAATTCGGTAAATAGGTTCCGCTGAGGTCTACATGCAGGCGAGCGAAGCGAGCCCGCTGATCTCATTTTTGGACGATTCAGTCGTGGGTCCAGGGGGCGGAGCCCCCTGGCCAGACGGATATGGCGAGCGAAGCGAGCCTGACGGCTAGTTGCCGATATGTTCAAGATCAATGTATTATGCATTACACAGACAAACGGCCGATTTTGTAAAAAATAGTAGGAATATAGGGGAGCAAATGGTTCATACCATACTCTTTCTCAATCGTCTTGTAATCCAGTTGAATTGAAGCCTTATCTACTCATGACATGAGCACAAGCTGGAAGAGTAGTAGAAGCTAAATGGTTGATATCCATGAAATTTATGTTTACGGATCCACAGCTCTTGAAAGCAGATTTTATTACACTTTACCCAATCCTTCCGTAATTGGTTTTCATGCCTCATGAAGGAAAATCTTATCACACATACGATTTCAGTACTTATTCACCCACATTTGAAGTAACTTGGTTGATGATCTCCTAATCAGTTGGTCTATAGAATCATAACTAGTGAGCTTATCGTTATTATTGTGATAGAGCTTTGGATTAGTATAGAAATTTTATGAGTCTCTGGATTTTGCATTCTGCGTGGATTTTATTTTTGAAAAGGATTAAGTTAATAGTTATCGTTCTGAAATCACTTTTTATGCCTGATAATCTGAATGCTTTGTGGTAATAATTTATTTTGTACATGATCCAGTAATATTGAAACGATTCCAACACAGAGTTAATGTATCAAGAAATAAATACCTAAACAAAATTAATAACTTTCAAGTAGGTACGTTATGTATTCTTAGTACTGTTTATTGCTCTCACCAAGTCTCTCTCATATCTGACCAAGACTATCCGCAATATTTCTACCCGTTTGTACTCTGTGATTTTCACATTGGAAGAAATGAAAGCGCTGATGATCAAAATCAAGTTGGTTCGATGATTTACTAGTGGAAGGAATCTATAATTCCTAAACTGCCTTGAGGGCAGGTTAGGTCAGTTAACGATAATTCATATCGAATGTCCAGTTAATTTGAAAGTGGATACTAATGAAGACATCTCAAGTAATCAGCAGCTATTCAAGGATTTACCTTTTAGCCTCTACTTGACGTAGAGGATAGAAAGGATGAGGCGAGTGAAGGGAAGAAAGAAAATAGGGAAAGAAAAAATAAATTTTGTGAGACATGTCACGACAATTGAACACTCTTTCTCACTTGAACCCTCACTCATTTCTTCTCTCTCATTGGCTCGCTCTTCATTATAAATCCACGTCACGATTGGATTGTCGTGTGTGCTTTATTACTTTGTCTTCCTCCTCTTTCAGTATCAGTTCCTTCCTCTATCATCTGTAATATTTTTGTTCATTCTTCCTCTCCCCAGCATTATAGAATCTATTCTCCAGTTTCCCATGATTTTCTGTTTCCCTATTTGTTGAATTTAATCGAATTTCAGCTCCTTTTTCCCCACTTTTCTTTCCTTATTTTCCATACTCTCTTCCTATTATTATTCCCTTTTCTCCCACCCTCACTACTTTCATCCTTTCTGTCACTTGTATTTTCAATCCTCCTTGTTCTTCCATTCAGAATCGGAATCAATCCATTTCCAATTTATTTCATTATCTGTCACAGGCTATACATCAGTAAACAGTGACAAAAGTCATGTCCAAAAAAAATAAAATTATAACATTCATATTACAGAAGTCTTTTGTAAGAATAATGATGAAGAAAACAAGATTGCATGAATCCTTTCCTCTCTTTTTAAATTTAAATATTCTGCCACTTAGATATATGTACGTTTTTAGAGTTTTGCAGATGTTCTCTAATAGGAGTGGCAATGATACTATAGGATAATAGGATACTAATCGATCTTCATCGCGACATGGTAATAGAGCTCAATTGCCAAGACCAAGATCCACCATGTTCCAAAAATCTTTCTTGTTCTTAGGTCCAAAATTCTTCAATAATTTGCCTGACAATGTAAGATCTTGCCAATCGTACCCCTTGTACAGTAGATTGATCAGAGAGTGGCTATTCGGTCTTCTTCCGGAGGCGGTCGAAGCTAGTTTTTTGTTGTTCAGTGAGGCATCACATTTCTCAAATTCTAAAAGTTATTTTAATTACTATTTTTTCTGTTATTAGCTTTCATCGTATTCTTTATTTGTTGTATGACTTTTATTTTTGTTTCTCAATGCCTTGTTTTACATTTCCTAGTTATAATTACTGGATACATTATGTAAGCAATTCGATAAACAAATTTATTTTTTCTACTATATGATAGTTTCTAGGTTCTGCAGCAACTCCTCCATGCGTACAGGGAAGCTTCCCTTGCATGAGAGTATTTATTGTCAAGAGAATTAAATGTATATAATATTCATAATTGTATTATTTACAATTATTTTTAGAGTTTATGCTCTACATGATTGAGTATTATTTTGCATTGTTTTTGGCAATAAAGTTTCTTATTAGTATTATTATTATTAGAACTTAGACTTATTAACTTTTTATCATATTCAGAATATAATTTATTGCCTTCTATCTTCGAAACGTCATTCCCTTCCATCCAGAAACATTGAGTTTCTATCCTGTCACCTGTGCGACCCGGTAACGAATCCTTGATTACGAAAGTAATTGGAAGTTTTCAAAGTGTTGTTTATTATTGTGTGCCTGAATAACATGTTGTTTTCAAGAAACTCACCAGCAAAATATTTGAAATAATGCAGTATTACTGTTACGTCATGATATTTTATGTTCAAATAGTCTCAGTCGATGAGATCAAATGAATAAAAATTAAATAAGGTGCCTCAACTTGGAAAATTGTATAATTCCAAACACCTTGCATTGGTTAGCTGTTTTCATATCTATTTTGATGGTTTTTGTACAACTAGCTGTAGCTATTACTATTCCAGTTTTTGATGTACTTCAACAAGTAAAATTTCTGTGCAAATAGTTCTCAGAATTCCAAAAAAAATGAAGTATTGAGAAAACACACCCTTCTACAACAAGGAGAGCATTGTGATTGTTTGTATCATATTGCACTGTGGAATGTGGACGAGACTAGCATAAGGAATGCAGTATTAGGACGTGAGCATTGATGTATGTTTTGGAGTGAGAGGTGCTGAGAGAAAGATGAACTGGTGACCTTGAAGACGACACCTGACCTTGCCAAGGTTGTATCACTGTTATAAAGGGCAATGCACCATGTGAGAATGAGTTTCGAGACGACAAGTTGTACATTAGCCAGAGATAGAGAGAGACTTGTGTGAATTAGTCGTTAACATTACTTGCATTACATTGTGTTATTATGATTGTGAGATGCTTCATCGCGATTACCTCTGTAATTACAACGCTTTCTTCCTTATTTCAGATTTAACTAAAGTAGTATTTCACTTTGTAACATCATGAGCATTTAGATTTTTCACACTAGGGAAACATTTTTAAATTATCAGTCTGTTATAAAATAATTTCATACTACCTTTTTAGAAAGAACTTGTTCTTGTATTTTATACTGGCAGGTAACCCGTGCTTCGCAATTTTAAAACTTTACAAACTGAAAACTTGACATAGGCCTAAGCTAATGACATCTTAAAGAATTGAAAATAGGACCATAACCATCCTCGGTTAATTAAGAATAATTATGCAAAATTGCAAGTTAATCAGTCCAGTAGTTCAGACGTGATGATGTGTCAAACATAATTTTCCTATCCCGTACGTGTTTTTTTTTCAAATAGGGTACAATGGAATTATTTTTCAACTAACATATCAAGTAGCGTAATGAAATACGTTATTCAAATTATCATTTGGTGCATGGATGCAAAACCAACAATTTATCATTCAATGCATTGCTCACTGAATCTTGAAAAAAAATTCGATCATTATACAAAAAAAATAACAACAATGAACAGTTTGCTCACGATTCAAATCCATACATGTCAGGACATTTTTAAAGCTTTCACATTAGACAAAGAAATGTTGACTAGAAGAGAGTTCTGAAAAAGCATCACAACTAACCTGTAGGATGAAAACTCATAAACTGTAGAATCTACCATACTGTAGAATGAAAGAATCAAAATGATTTGAGCATACTGTAGTTGTGTTTTCTTGTGTGCGATTCGCACAAGAAAGACGAGAGTAACAATCAGTGACAACATAGAAACGAAAAAATTTTATGCTACTATGTTAACGTTAGTAAGTGTAGTACAGATCTTCAATAATCCCTATTATAATAAATAGATTAATTTACTAGACTATGTAGTAAAAAACACGAGTTACTGTCTGATCAATTCCCACAGGCATTTCACAACATGTATAAATAATTCATAATCCATTTAAGATAGAAAGCATCCATTTGAGATGAACTCCAAATGATTGAATAAAAGCACTAACTCAGGAGACTCTTCAAAAACATCATTCTTTACATTATGTTGATTTTCACATGCATTTTTTTCAGTAGGTGAAAACTAGATCTTTAGAAACCACTTGGTATTATGTAATCGATTAATGATCCGATGAGTTCAACAGTAGAATCGCTCACCTCCTGTTCGTAACAGCTTAGAAAAAGCGTGAGATCACGCATTTCCCACGATGTCATGCTGAAATGAAGCAATTATACGAAGTGTAATTGGAACTCATGCGTTTCATTACGAATAAATAAATTCAAATCGAATCCTGTACTCGAAATGCTGCAAAAAGCGGATGATAAATTATGCGAATCTTTTTGCATGCTTTATTTATTCAAATGCGAACAGGTCTAGTGTTTTGTTAATAGATGCTGGCTGCAAATATGCGGATACCAATGCGATTGAATGAAGTTAATGTGCCTCTAGTGTCGTCCGCGGTGTGAATGCTGGGAATTGGACAAACTCCAATGGGAACATGCTCAGGAAGAAGAAGGAATAATGATGAGGAGGAGAGGGGAACCGTTGCTAAAAGTAGGAAATGCAAGGAGACTAGATACAGTGTGGTCACGCTTTTATTTATCATACATGTGGAGAGGATGGCTCTGTTACTAGGTTTGGAGTAGATATAAGAGAGGCTTTCGACATTGATTTCGGTTGAAATAAGGAAGTTATTAAGGAGGCTATTTTCATCAGTAAGCGGCATATTCTTTCCTCAAATAGTCTCAATTTACAAATCAGGAAAATATTAATAAGAAGCTGCATTTGGAGTATTGCACTCTATGGCTCAGAAGCCTGGACTATTGGTAAGGCAGAAGAAAGAGCACTAAATGCCTTTGAAGTATGGTGTTGAAGACGGATGCTCAAGCTGAGATGGACTGATGAAATGACGAATGAGCAAGTATTTCAAAGGGTTGAGGAAAAGCGATCCCTTTTACGTATTTTAAAGGACAGATGGCATTCTTGGCTTGTCCATGTATTTAGTAGACACAAGGAATTCACGTTAAGAATGGTGGAAGGTATACTAATTGGACAAAGGGCTCGTGGAAGACCCCGGCTACAATATTTGAAGCAATTTACCAAAGATTTAAGGATCCAGAGCTACATCCAACTGAAAAGTACAGCTCTGGACAGAAAACGATGGAAAGCTGCCTACCAATCTAATGAATGAAGCTGAAGAAGAAGAAGGAAGTTATAATATCCTATACTATTAAACGAGCAACTTCTGTTTATATGTTTAGATGTTTGGATGTTTATATGTTTGTATTTCACCGAATTTCAAAAACGGCTCTAACGATTCTCACGAAATTCAGATCATAGTAGGTTTATAATATAAAGATTTGATTGCACTAGGTCTCATCCCTGGGAAAACTCGCTGAAGGAAATTAAAAGGATAATTATTATTCATCCTTGGAAAAACAGCTGATAATAATTATTTCGTCGTCTGTTGGTGATGGAAGTGAGTGAGCGAGTTCATGTGTGTGGGACTGTGTCAAAATTTCGACTCAGCTGTTGAACTTTTGTAATCATAATCAGGTACTTAGTGCCGGTTGCAAAAAATCCGGGTTATTTTCAATCGTGATTAATTCCAGTAGATCCATCTTTTTGAAATGGTCTTCTCTGATTTGGTTTACGTGAAGTTAATCGGGATTAGAATTTAACCGGCTTTTGTGCAACCGGACCTTTGTGAGGGAAGTTTTTTCATTCCTCTAGGAATTAATCTCAATTTACTGTGATTAAAAAGAACATTTGTGTCTATGAATGTTATTATAATTTATTCTTTCGTAATAAATTTTTTATGCTTTTGTACTCCAGAGCGAAGCTCGGTCCCCGATATTGATCTCAAAGTTCAAATGAAGTAAATTCTAGACTGTATTGAGTATTCAATACAGCCACTTTTCATATTTCACCAAGAAAACGTTATTATTCCATCCATGTTGCAGACTGTCAACATGTGACTTGACAACATTTCTTTTCAGTACAGAACTGTAATTCGATATGTCCATTACATAATCGTACAAACACAACTATTTCCTCCCTAAGGAAAACTTTTAGCTTCTATCTAACATACAAATTTATGGTATTATTATTATATCACAGATTTGAGTCTATCTACCTATTCGAAAATTGTCAACTATCATCTAAACACTAGTGTCATCATATCCCGCCCAGAAACCTTATTAAGGATTGGATCCTTACTATGATTACGAATTGGTTCAGGACGATTAGATAGTTACCATACTGGGCAATACTGGTGAATTATGATGGCTTATGCAAGAGATTGATAATGTCCATCTGTTGTTACCAATGTTGTTTGCGAGATTTCCTAGCTTAGACACAAACATACATGGGTCGTGGGTGTATCCGCTAGCTATGCTATGCTACAACACGCAAAGTGGATTTACCACTCTTGTGATGGGACGTTGATATTCCTTAACGTAAAAAAAACTGTTTTAGTATGAGAATTAACTAGTTGGAACATTTTCGTCTATCATGTTAACCTATTTGACTTCCATAATCATCTTATTCAACTGTAATTTTTTATTGCTAGAAATTTATAGTAGATAAAACACTCCATTTGTTCCTTCCTGTGAATACGATTTCATGGAATTTATTTAGAGTATTGATAAATCAAAGTATAAAGTATAAAATTTGAAGAGAGTTGGAATACAAGAAACCTTACTCATTGTTTTAACTCTAAGAATTACCAATATATCATTCAAATTTCAAACAATTGTTTCGTATCATCACTATCCACTATTTCATTATAAAGTTAATTAATGTTTGAAAATTTGTAATTGCTTAATGTGATGCTAGTGATTAGTAATCAATAAAATCAATGATTAACAGTGATGCATGTTCATAATTCGCAAGGTACTGGGAGAAGCTTCAATATTCGTTTCACGTTTCATACGTTTATCAATCTAATATTACTTGATTTTTCTTTGATTTGAAAGAGTTTCATAGACCAAACGATGAAGAAAGTCCAAATTCCGAGAAAGAGCGTAATTTACGGGAAAAAATCAGAAAAGAATATGATATACTTTTTCTCCAAAAATCGTACATTTTCTGATTCAGCATCGTCAGTATGCGTTAAAATATGTAAAATAATCTGGAAGTAGGCCTACTGTAATATCAACTTGTTTAGTAGCTAAGGTGAGAAAATGCGTTGAAAACGAAAATCTCGTTTATTTAACTATTTTTTGAATCAACACCCACCTCTAGTCCTGTTATCTTGCATTTATCCTTGCTGACTATTCGAATAGTATAGCAGATGCATGCACATCAATTCCATTTCATTCTATTGCATGCATTTAGTTTATTTTCTATTTCGCTCACACTTTTATTTCCGATCAGCTATTAAGTGAGTGTGGTGTTGTGTGCAACTCTTCAGAAACGCCTCAGGCATCTTTCCAATTCGTACTGTTTCGTCGTGAGCTTCATCTCTTGGAACTGGACACGCACCTATCAGTAGAATAACAGTCACTCACGCAAAATACACATTCACACTACAACTACTTTGAATTGATTGCATTTTATTCGGTGCAGATAGTGAAACCAAACTGTATTCTACATACTTTTTGTCGTATTATGTTCTAATATCGGGCACCGAGCTTCGCTCGTTATTTTTATTTTTTGATAAACAGAACACAATTCTCTAAAATGATCGTGTTCATATTTCACAGCTGGCTATATGTCATCTTATGAATTTCGGGGATGCGAAATTTTGATTTTTCACATACTCGTTCACTCACTTTTTTACTATCCACAGCTGTTTCAGCCAAGGATGAATTATCCTTCAAATGCCGTTCAGCGAGTTTTCCCAAGGATGAGACCTAGTGCAATCGAATCTTTATATCATAAACATACTATGTTCCAAATTTCGTGAAAATTGTTAGAGCCGTTTTCGAGATCCGTTAAACATAAATAACCAGATATATAAATACAGAAATTGCTCGCTTAATATAATAGGATTCTCTTTCGCTGATAACAGCGAAAGGTTTTTATTTCCACACATAAAATTTATATGAATTTAAAACATAAACTTTATTATGGTTTTTTATTCTCACACATGAACTTGTGTGGGAATAATGTAAAGATTCGGATCAATTAATAATTCAAATAAAGTATTTTACAATATTATATTATGCATTTCCTTATTTAAAATATAGCAAGTTATTTAGAATCAATACTATAAATATAATAATTTTCATACAATGAGTGGAAAAATCTATTTTTACTTTATTATGACTTTCTAGCTGATTATTCCACAACTAGAAGAGATGTTTCTTGTTGAATCCACAAAAATGTAATTCAACTAATTTTGATCATTCGTATGATTGAAAAGCAATTGTTCGTTTTGATTATTATTAATTTGATTAATATGAATTACCATTAGGGCATCTTTCAAACCAAATTCTCCTTCATTCAAGACCTTCATAGGTAATTAAATTCAATTCAACGTCATTTCCAATACACAATAATAATGATCTCCTCATGGAAAAAGGTGCGTTGTTAGTGGTACTTGAAAAGTACTTAAACCAGCTTATTTAAATCGAAACATTCTATTGACACAGTAGGCTATTAATATTCATCTTATAAAATTGAAAGCTAACCTGATGATCAATAAAATTGACCCTAAAAGGACATAAAGGTCACAACCTCCAAAGACCTTTACCTCTGTTGTTTCTCTTGTTGGATTATTTATTGGCGCTTTCAAATACAAACGTTAATTGAACGAAATTTCAACAACGATAAGAAAGCAAATTAGCATCTTAACGAAACCTGTACTCTTATGCAAATAGCGCGCACAAGTTTCCAAAATGGGATGGATTTTAATTTTATTGGATGACTTTAATTTCGCTCGTCTCCATAAACTCCTTGGCAATGCGGGTGGTTTCCAAATTTTCTCTTATGTCAATTCCAATGTGCAAAATTGTTTTGGCGATTTGTATTCAGACAGAAACGCACGCACTGCCGCTGGCAAGCTATCAGTTTAGTTTTGAATGGCATCTGTTTCCACTGATGAAATCAAAAAGTGATCAACAGTTACTTGGGGCTATCAGTGGTGAGTATTACCATTAGAATTGATTGCAATCATAAAGCACTTTTGGATTGGGTTGTTGATATAGAATTGGATGTGAATTTATCGCCTTGATGTATCCTGTATGGAATATTAGCAAGGAACCAACAACCACCACCTCATTTTTACTTTCCTTGCCCTACTACCATAGGTAAGGAAAGTATTGCTTTCCAAAAAAAATTAAGGTACCCCAATTTCAAGTTTTCCATACGTTTCAAGGTCCCCTGAGTCCAAAAACATGATTTTTGGGTATTGGTCTGTGTGTGTGTATGTGTGTGTGTGTGTGTATGTGTGTGTGTGTGTGTATGTGTGTGTGTGTATGTCTGTGAACACGATAACTCCATTCCTAATTAACCGATTGACTTGAAATTTTAAACTTAAGGTCCTTATACCATGAGGACCCGACAATAAGAAATTCAATAAAATTCAATTCAAGATGGCGGAAAAAATGGCGGATAATTACTAAAAAACCATGTTTTTCACGTTTTTCTCGGAAATGGCTCTAACGATTTTCTTCAAATTTATACCATGGATAGCTATTTATAAGCCCTATCAACTGAAATGAGTCTCATCTCAGGGAAAATTTCAGGAGCTCCGTAATATTCTTGAGAAAAATGGCGGATAATGACTAAAAAGCCATGTTTTTCACGGTTTTCTCGAAAACGGCTCTAACGATTTTCTTCAAATTTATACCATGGATAGCTATTTATAAGCCCTATCAACTAACATGAGTCTCATTTCTGTGAAAATTGCAGGAGCTCCGTAATATTCTTGAGAAAAATGACAGTTACTAAAAAACCATGTTTTTCACGATTTTCTCAAAAACGGCTCTAACGATTTTTTTCAAATCCATACCCTGTATAGTTATTTATTAGCTCTATCAACTGACATGAGTCTTTTTCCTGGGGTACTAATGGGGGTCCACCCAATCCTTGAGAAATGGACTTTGTAACCTCCTTCTCGTGCATGAGGTAGGTAGGAACACGGTTTTTACTTTTTCTTCTTCCATATACCGTGGGTACGGTAGGTAGAGCATTTTATAAAAAGAACACAGTCATAGTCAAGATATTTCATCTGTAGAACAGCTGTTTTGACGAATTTCAAAAAAAAAACATCGAATTTCACAATATTTAAATAAAGGAAAAAGTACTCTGAAAACAATTGTATATACACATATACAGTAGTTTGATCGTAGTTGCAAATATGTTGCCGTCAATCGTCATTAAGTTTTTCTCCTAAATTATTCTCGTTTGATATTGAGGCTTAGGTTTATTTAGCGAACTATATTGGAAATTTTAAGGTAGGGTTATAAAACGGGCACTTTGTTCCGTGGATGTTTTTTTTACAAGAGAAATATTTGATCAAAATAAGGGGAAAGGTTTTTAAGCGAAAATAGATGTAAAATGTTAAATAGTTCAATGAGCAAGGAAAGTTGTGTGAGTGTACCACACCAGATTTTTTGGATTGTATAATCTATTCACTTTCGTGCACTGGTCATTGAGCTACTTATTATGAAAATACAGTATTGATCAGCAAAATCAATAGATTGGAGCTGCTATCGACACCGAGTGTCTCAAATGCTCAAACCTATCAAGTTAAGAAACTGAACTCACGTAAACATCAAATTGAACAAAAATCCATCTTTTTGACATTTTGAGCTAAGAGGCGACTCTAATCCCCAGCCCATTAGCGATCATACAAGCCATATTAAGGGGTTACAACACAAAAATATTGAATACCTTATGATACATCATTTGAAAGATCATATTAAGGAAAGAAAAACTGAATGAATTAGAAGTTCGTATATTTCCTCTATCGGCGGTTGACGAAAGATTGAAAAGAGCAATTCATTGCCACGTTAACATGGGATGATAAGATGAGATTCATTAATCAATGTTGATAAACTATACTATCATGAAGATTGTTTAAAGGGAGTGGTTAGATCATATCCTTGTAATGCCACAAGACAGTCTCCCAATGAATGCCCTACTCCACAAGCCAATAGGCAGAAGTATTGGCAGACCGAGGTAGGGATGGACGCTGGAACACGCCTAATTCATAATGACGATGGACGATGACGATGATGACGATAAAGGAAGTGGCACATGCATCACATAATTTTATTCTCTGTGTAAATAAGTAGGATAGTTGATAATCATTCTGCTGGTGCTCAAGAATGATGTGATATTTTAAATTGTGTAAATTTTACAGTTCATTTACATTCTGTGATATTCTTTTCTGTTACAGGTGAACAAGGTAAGAAGCATTTATCGGTAGGACTACATTCCTTGGTGTCATAGGTAAGTAACGAACTTCAATTTTCCAATTTTGTCACCAGGTTCGTAAATATTCATACAGTTATCATTAGAGTAATTAAATAGAATTAGTCAACAGCTCTATTTCACAAAACTAACATTACTGTAGAATGTTTATTATTTTTTCATGGTCGCGTTGTAGCAGTATTCAATTTTACCGGAGTTTGAAAAACTGAAACCAAGAATATAATTTAAAATTACCGTTCTATAACAAAATGCTATTGAATAACATTTAGAATGACTAATAAACCTTCTATTGAATGTCATGTATGGTTCAAGCTCCAACTATTCTAGCTTGGCTCAGGAGCTGTAAAATATTGAACAAGGTAAACTGTGTCAGGTCCGGCATGAGAGAGATTTACTTATTTTATTAATCGGCTTATTGCTTTCTCTGTTATGTAGATGTAGATTCCACACTTTATCGTCGATGAGGTTCTGGGTGGTAGGAGGTTAATAAAAGTGTAACAGAAGTTTTATCGCTCGTGTATTTAAATACAATCTGACATAACCTTTAACGAGTTGTTTTGTTATGGAGGAATGTTAATTTCTCTGTTCGTATCAAAAGAGATCGCGAAATGTGAAGGACTTTACCTTTAGTTAAGTTTGAGCTTTAAATTTTATGGTCAAGTTTGAAATATACTAGAATATGTTATAAAGGAGTTCCTGTTGATATTTGACATAGTCTCCCTTAAATTTTATAGTCAAGTTAGAAATATACTAGAATAGGATGTCCATCATATTCTGCTTCAAGTCTTGCGTGCTCAACAAAAGGATTTAGATTGTTATTTTATAGAGACTTTTGATTTTGTTGAGTTATGACCAAGATACTTTTTACGAACGATAATTATTGAGTATTACTGAGAGAGTTATTCATCTTTCATTATTGTTACTTCAACTGAATGATAAAACATAGGATTGATCATTATTGTCTAAATGTCAATCTGAGTCTGATAATCTTCATGTTGAAAAGTGGTATCAAATTAACACTGTAATCTTCTCAAGTCCCCCACAGTTCAGTATCTCATCCACTCATTCAATCCCAGCTTGATCAGTCCCACGATTTTTCATCCAATATCAAGATAATCTATAATTTTTTGTAAGATTCTAGAATACATTTATTTTAGATTCCTTGCTTTTTTCCTTACTTGTACAATATCAGCTTGTATTTATCAGCCGTGACTGGAACTTTGGATTCTCAGGAACTCGCTTCAGGAACTTTGGGTTTGGATACAGGTCATGTAAGGACAGACCTTGGCTATAGGCTTATTCCCTGTTATTTGTAGGTAATGCTTATAAGAAATGTATGATTTTAAAGCATAAACATAAACAAGTTACTTTTCACTTATCATCAGAGCAGTATGACTTAAAATATTACATATGTAACCAGTGAGAATAGAATCTAAATTCTATACTCTCTGAAGAATTTAAATCCTACTAATATTATTGGGACGATTGAATAAGAACTAGAATCTAGTGACTAGCATAGTCATTGGTTCTAAAAAATAAAATTCGAACAAATAAAATAAAACAAATAAACAAATAAAATTCTATAGCTGATTCGAATCCTAGCATTTGCTTGAAAATTACGAAGAACTAGCAATTGCTAGCTTTTATTCAATTCACCTTATATGCTACTTCTACTATTCACAGACCATTACTCACACTTTTTACTATTTTTGCTTCCGATTTCTATTTATATCCATTTTCCAACATTAACACAAACTCAAAAACCGTGTCTTCTTTCAATTTACGGTGTTCCTTGTCGGATCAAAAAAAAAAATAATAAATAAAATTAAGCGTAGGAATCATTAGGTATTATATCTTTATTATCCATTCTACTGCAGTATATCCTGAAACCAGTGTGACTCCTGAAGGCACTTTTGCACAATGCAACTTTCAAGTGGAGTGAGAGAGAGACAATCGTTTGGAAAGGGCAGGCTGGCCGGTCGACGATAAGCGAGAGTTTCCCCCCACCACCTGGTTCCACTTGTCCCTGGGGTCCAGTTCCCCCTTTTTCCATCGTCGTCGGGTGGGAGGGGGGTATTCGCCGGTCCGTGTGCAGACAGCAGAGCTGCAAACCAAACACCGATCACTGGAAAGAGTGTGCCAGTGTGGTCGGTGTATGTGTCAAGTGGGTTCGTAGTGTTCAGTGACTGTTGCATCGTGGCTATTTTTGTCGATTTTCTCTAGTTTTTGTTGGTTTTATAGGCCTAAACGCGTTGTCTTATCAATCAGGTAACTATCATTCTTTCGATGATCCATTTACATAAACTCTGTCGAACTGGAGATGCTTGTTGCAAGGTGCATTTCTTTTTTCATCTGTTGATGAATGAATTTGATTCGTTGAGAGCTATAAACAAACTTAACTTGAAGTACCTATATAACGTGCACGTAAAAACGTTTTTAAAATGTTTCAATACAGTCTAGATTGGAACTAGAGTGCTTTCTTGCAGCAAGTCTCCGTTTGAACGGTACTTTAATACGGCATGCTATCCTTTCCATTCGATATGATATTCCTATGAAAGGGTATTCCAAATAATGATAAATAAAGTTCAATAGTTCAATAATAGTTCAAATAATAGTTCAATCAATATCAATGAGCTACACGTGATGTTTGTAGTTTTTTAATGTGCACTAAGTTATCTATAGATTGTAGTAGTAATACAGTACATATCCTAGTAATAATCGAACGTAAACTATATTAAGAGCATTTTCCAAATTTATTTTTAGCCACCTCATAAACTTATGGTATTGGTACATATCTGTCTGATTAATGTTCACTTTTATTTCTCCTGCTTCCCTAGTTTCAGACCCACTTATTATAAGTTCTAATTATAGATCTAAATACCATTTTAACGTCAATAAATTATGCCTATACAACAATAATAAGGATTCCTATAATGAACACATTCTCCTCCAAAATCTTTCTTCAAGAAATATACCTGTATGTTATATTTTCAACACATTCAATTTGACAATCAATTCATGCAATAGATATTGTTGGATTTTCACAAATTTAGACTTATCAGAATATGACATGTCCTAACTACATCATCCTCAACTTCACCTTCAGGACTATCAATAACTATCAAATTTCAACCACTTTTGGAGCTCTGTGGAATTGCCAACACAAATATCTATTGATTGTTCTTTGAACAAATTTCATAAAAAGGGAACATTAACAAAATATATAATTAATTTCCAAATGAACCAATGAGAATACTGTGATATTCTTAGAATAGAATAGTTCATTGATCAACAAATAATATATAAATATACATGGATCTCGTCAAGTAAATTTCTCTGATGCTTCTCTGAGATTCTTATCATTGGATAAATTTTCACTATTCGAGATATTCCTACAACATTTGTTGGTTTGAAATTTATCTGTCCTTCTTTATTCTAAATAGCTTCTCAAAAGTAGTTTGATTGTTTTTCATTAAGTAGTGGTTCTGAAAATTACACATTATTTTCAGTATTCTGAACGTTCTTCTTGTATCTTCAAAATGGTTGAAATGTTTTGCTCCAATTTACTAATGGATTGAGTACGTTTTGCATAATTGTCTAAGAAATTCGAACAATTTGCATCATCTCCATGCAGTTGCAACTGTTCCATCCTAAAATGCGGCGGCCGTAATTAGAGCTTGGCGGTTGTGCGGTCCACGTTTTGTAACGCAACGTCTTATTGAATCAATTAACCAGGGATCTGCAACCTGCAATGCAACTACACAAAACACAGTAACGGTTCAATGTTATTCCAACAACAATTATCACTTAGAAGCTGTCCTGCCACTTGCATTCAATTCCATCCTCTCCTCTTTCTCTCTTTCAATTTACCTCTCTTTCTCTCTCATACTCACTTCCCGCTCTCCTTTTACTGCCCACGCGAAAAATTGAAACGCCCGCGGCGAGGTAAAGTGCAGGTAGAATAAAGAGAGGCACTCCTATTTTCAGAGAGGGAGAGTATGTGTGTGAGATAGAGAGAGAGAAAATGTAAGATGGACAAGAGAGGACTCGGTTATCTCTTTCTAGAGAGTGATTAGAGCCTCTTCTGCATTGCTCTGAATCTGCCGGTGGTGATCTAGTGTTGCTGCTGGCTGGAAGCAAGGTCGTCTCAATGCTCCTATCACAAACAATATACATACAGTAAAACATCGAAGTGTTATATATCAGATCCAGTCTCCTCCCTGATATCTTGTCTTTTCCTGTAGTTGGAATTGTAGTCTAGAATCTTGAACTCTGTTCTCGTATATATCTACTCTTTTGCTCCGTTACTCTGAGAAGGTAAATCTTTTTACTCTGTCTAACGCGGATAAGTTGCAAACAGGGTTGCTATCACGGATAACACAGTATGTGATTAAGTTGTGCAGTATTGTTTCAGGCCTAGAACAACTTTTCAGTGACCGTTATCATTGAGAAGCTGTCGCATTCCATTGCGTTGGGCTCTTGTTATCAGTTGAACGTTAGCTGTTTGATATTTTTCAAATGTTGGTTTTCCTGATTATCAAATTTGTACATTGTGCTATATGACCAATAAATTTTCAATATAGTATGAACACCTATGATGAAGATTTACTAGGGTTTTAATTTTTGAAAGAAAATGTTATATTTATCGTGTCATTTCCTGTTTTCGGTCAGGAAGCATTTTCGGATTTTCATATACTTCAATGTGCAGCATGCATAGAATGTTCAATAAAAGAATAAAATGTGGGAAAATCTACTTGAATTAACTTGAACGAATTGAATTGAGAGGACTGCATTAAGCTTAAATTCAAAGCTTGAATTTATTATACAGTATACTAGGTACAGTATACAGTTAATGTATTTTAGGTACCTTGCCTGATGCTAAGTTTCAACGTTTTTCAGTTTTTAATTTTTTCAATTGCTGTTTACACGATAATTTGAAGCCTGTACACAAATAACTAAACGTTTTGCATAATTGTCTAAGGAATTCGAACAATTTGCATCATCTCCATGCAATGTAAAGATTGCATTGGTACTATTGATCGCTACTAGGATCAAAATAAAGTATTGAGATCAAGAGAAATCAACGTTCTGAGACTAGAACGTAGCTAAGGAGTTATGATTAATAATACCAGTGATTGGATTTTTTTTAGTATAGATATAGTATTTTTTTCTCTATGATGATACTAAAATTATTCTGGTTCCCTGTTATATTTCACACCATGTGTGATATTAGCGTATTACTGTATCATCCACCAAAAATCCAAGACAAAATTAATCGATAAAATATGAATCTTAATTGAGAAACTTATTATATCAAGCAGTTTATAATGTCAACACCCATTTCCCAGTTATCAAACGCAGTATTCACATTTGAATAAAAGGTTCGCTAGTCCGTAACAAGAACTAGTAATTAAATATTTCAAACAGACATGAATGGATAATGCCCTCCGATTACGGCTATCATAAATTGAACAGTATATTTCAATTACTGTTCCTATAGCAGTCCTCCTCCAAGGCTGACATATCGTGGATTTAGGTAGGTAGGCCGAACTAATTATCACTGGTTGAAAGGTAGCCTAGACTGTTGACAGATTTATTAGCTATTCGATTTATTTGCATTTATTTTCTACATTCCAATGAACCGTTGTTAATAATGTATCAATGCTAGAATAGCGTTTTCTATGTGGGAGTCCTGAAAACTGGTCTCATGCGTGTTCAACGCCTTCTGTAGCCTATGCTTGGCTGCTATCTCGTTTTTTCTCTTCCTTCTAGTATACGAATAATTCTTAATTTTCTCTTCGTCCATTACATTTCTTTTGCCCTATTCGTCATCTATTTTTCTTCATCGTACTTCATCTTTTTAATTTATTTCTCAACGCTCTTGTGGCGTATAATTCTAGTGCCTCATTTAATGAATAATAATTCTCTATAACTTGCATCAATACATGCTTGCATAGAATTACTGAAAACACCTTTAAATACATTAATTTGTTGAAAAATCTTGAAATTTTAAGATATTGTTCCACCAATAATAAATAACTTTTTAACCAATTTTTTGGCAGTAATTTTTGGATAAGTCATTGTTTTACCAATAACTAACTGTTTTAACGTTCATTTGAAGGAATTTTTGGAAAGGCGCAGTAAGAAGTATTGTATGATTAGAAAAAGAATCCGTCAATCTAATCAATATGGAGAATTCGAATAATTTTTGTGTCACAATAATTTTATAAGAATCATCTCCATGCAGTTGCAACTGTTCCATCCTAAAATGCGGCGGCCGTAATTAGAGCTTGGCGGTTGTGCGGTCCACGTTTTGTAACGCAACGTCTTATTGAATCAATTAACCAGGGATCTGCAACCTGCAATGCAACTACACAAAACACAGTAACGGTTCAATGTTATTCCAACAACAATTATCACTTAGAAGCTGTCCTGCCACTTGCATTCAATTCCATCCTCTCCTCTTTCTCTCTTTCAATTTACCTCTCTTTCTCTCTCATACTCACTTCCCGCTCTCCTTTTACTGCCCACGCGAAAAATTGAAACGCCCGCGGCGAGGTAAAGTGCAGGTAGAATAAAGAGAGGCACTCCTATTTTCAGAGAGGGAGAGTATGTGTGTGAGATAGAGAGAGAGAAAATGTAAGATGGACAAGAGAGGACTCGGTTATCTCTTTCTAGAGAGTGATTAGAGCCTCTTCTGCATTGCTCTGAATCTGCCGGTGGTGATCTAGTGTTGCTGCTGGCTGGAAGCAAGGTCGTCTCAATGCTCCTATCACAAACAATATACATACAGTAAAACATCGAAGTGTTATATATCAGATCCAGTCTCCTCCCTGATATCTTGTCTTTTCCTGTAGTTGGAATTGTAGTCTAGAATCTTGAACTCTGTTCTCGTATATATCTACTCTTTTGCTCCGTTACTCTGAGAAGGTAAATCTTTTTACTCTGTCTAACGCGGATAAGTTGCAAACAGGGTTGCTATCACGGATAACACAGTATGTGATTAAGTTGTGCAGTATTGTTTCAGGCCTAGAACAACTTTTCAGTGACCGTTATCATTGAGAAGCTGTCGCATTCCATTGCGTTGGGCTCTTGTTATCAGTTGAACGTTAGCTGTTTGATATTTTTCAAATGTTGGTTTTCCTGATTATCAAATTTGTACATTGTGCTATATGAGCAGTCTGGTGTGACCAATAAATTTTCAATATAGTATGAACACCTATGATGAAGATTTACTAGGGTTTTAATTTTGAAAGAAAATGTTATATTTATCGTGTCATTTCCTGTTTTCGGTCAGGAAGCATTTTCGGATTTTCATATACTTCAATGTGCAGCATGCATAGAATGTTCAATAAAAGAATAAAATGTGGGAAAATCTACTTGAATTAACTTGAACGAATTGAATTGAGAGGACTGCATTAAGCTTAAATTCAAAGCTTGAATTTATTATACAGTATACTAGGTACAGTATACAGTTAATGTATTTTAGGTACCTTGCCTGATGCTAAGTTTCAACGTTTTTCAGTTTTTAATTTTTTCAATTGCTGTTTACACGATAATTTGAAGCCTGTACACAAATAACTAAACGTTTTGCATAATTGTCTAAGGAATTCGAACAATTTGCATCATCTCCATGCAATGTAAAGATTGCATTGGTACTATTGATCGCTACTAGGATCAAAATAAAGTATTGAGATCAAGAGAAATCAACGTTCTGAGACTAGAACGTAGCTAAGGAGTTATGATTAATAATACCAGTGATTGGATTTTTTTTAGTATAGATATAGTATTTTTTTCTCTATGATGATACTAAAATTATTCTGGTTCCCTGTTATATTTCACACCATGTGTGATATTAGCGTATTACTGTATCATCCACCAAAAATCCAAGACAAAAATTAATCGATAAAATATGAATCTTAATTGAGAAACTTATTATATCAAGCAGTTTATAATGTCAACACCCATTTCCCAGTTATCAAACGCAGTATTCACATTTGAATAAAAGGTTCGCTAGTCCGTAACAAGAACTAGTAATTAAATATTTCAAACAGACATGAATGGATAATGCCCTCCGATTACGGCTATCATAAATTGAACAGTATATTTCAATTACTGTTCCTATAGCAGTCCTCCTCCAAGGCTGACATATCGTGGATTTAGGTAGGTAGGCCGAACTAATTATCACTGGTTGAAAGGTAGCCTAGACTGTTGACAGATTTATTAGCTATTCGATTTATTTGCATTTATTTTCTACATTCCAATGAACCGTTGTTAATAATGTATCAATGCTAGAATAGCGTTTTCTATGTGGGAGTCCTGAAAACTGGTCTCATGCGTGTTCAACGCCTTCTGTAGCCTATGCTTGGCTGCTATCTCGTTTTTTCTCTTCCTTCTAGTATACGAATAATTCTTAATTTTCTCTTCGTCCATTACATTTCTTTTGCCCTCTTCGTCATCTATTTTTCTTCATCGTACTTCATCTTTTTAATTTCTCAACGCTCTTGTGGCGTATAATTCTAGTGCCTCATTTAATGAATAATAATTCTCTATAACTTGCATCAATACATGCTTGCATAGAATTACTGAAAACACCTTTAAATACATTAATTTGTTGAAAAATCTTGAAATTTTAAGATATTGTTCCACCAATAATAAATAACTTTTTAACCAATTTTTTGGCAGTAATTTTTGGATAAGTCATTGTTTTACCAATAACTAACTGTTTTAACGTTCATTTGAAGGAATTTTTGGAAAGGCGCAGTAAGAAGTATTGTATGATTAGAAAAAGAATCCGTCAATCTAATCAATATGGAGAATTCGAATAATTTTTGTGTCACAATAATTTTATAAGAATCATGCTTTACCATCTGTTTAGTTGACATTAATCACGTCGACATTCCCAATTGAAAAATCTGGTGTGGCGCACTCACACAACTTTCCTTGCCGTTATGAAAATTGTTCACGTGACGCTAGTGTTCCCGCGCATCTCAAGTCTACTATTCAAAGATATGAGCCAGCTGGTGACAGGGCAATAACGCTGGAGACACAAGAGGTCTGCTATCTCTTCATAGTGAATCATTTAATAGAATCAACAGTTGCCAACATTTTGCAATTGGATAGTCACATTTTCTCGAATTTCGAGCTTATTTTTAAAATTTTAGGTGAAAATGTTACTGAACATTAATTGTAGAGATTCTCATGCTCAATCTTTTCCACTCAAAATTTTTGGTTTAAATTATATCTGAGACCTGATAATTGGAAATCTAAAATCAAACTTTGCATAGATGGGGTGGAGCTCCTGGAATTTCTACAGATATGGGACTTGTGGCAGTTGAAAGAGCTTATCAATGACTATTCCAGGTTTAAATTTGATCAAAATCGTTGAAGCCGTTTTCGAGAAAATCGCGAAACACACACACACACACACACACACACACACACACACACACACACATACCAATACCCAAAAACCACTTTTTTGCACTCAGGGGACCTTGAAACGTATAGAAATTTACAAATTGGGGTACCTTAATTTTTTTGGAAAACAATACTTTCCTTACCTACGGTAATAGGGCAAGGAAAATAAAAAGGATGAAGGATAGTCATGGATAGCTCTCACGAATAAAGTGTTGAAAAGAATTACAAAACTAATTATTCTTATTCTTTGGTTCATTAGTATGTGAAAACCACCTTAATGTGTCTTACTTATGACTAATAGAAGGCTTGACGAGCTGCTACATAAAATATTGAAAGAGTGGAGGTTGTCCTGATGTAGAACGCTGATTGGTGACTAGGTTAGCAAATATCATGTGATTGGCATAATTCCAGGAGTGGAGTGACTTGGTTCCTTTTGTTAATTTAGTAGTATTGAGACGTGGTGACAATACTAATTGTTTGTCACCTCATTTGTCTCCAAGATCTCATTTTTGAGTTGTGGTTTTATTGCCAGGAATTTCGTGTGGGGCTACAAATGGAGTTACCACTACAATGAGTACACTGAGACTGAATAGTCCGTTATTATGCTTGTCAGTCTGGGCTTATTCAATTACTGATAGAGAATCTGTTAAGTTCTGTATGGGGTTGCGAATAATTGTTGAACGAAAGAATGAATATAAACATGAATATAAAAAATTATACAAATAAAGAGAATTGCTCAATTTATCGTTTTTTCACCGAGCACATATTTTTTTATAATTTTGGTTTTTCAAGGGATAGTAGTTCTGTGAACAGTAGACCTCACGCAGTATTCTCATCCACAAGTACCTGATGTCAACTGGTTCAAATGTGAACAAACTCAGTTCACGTTTGAATTTGTATTCGATATGATATAATTCATCCAGTTCCGTGATGATCTTTCTATCTGATGAAAATTAATTTTTTAGAATCAAAAATATTATAATTTCTCCAGCATTATTTAGTTCATTTGTTTATTTTTATTCACCTATTAAATTAGTTTTTTTTTCGAATGTGAGAATATTGATACTGATGGGCACGCATAATAATACCATGACTACAAAACAAAATATTGAAACCAAAGACCTTAAAGCTGCGATTAGACCAAATTTATTTAAAAAATGTTAATAACTCAATCCTTATAGATTATATTAGATCGATCATAACTTATCATACACATGATGAAGATATGTGTTTGCCAACTTCCGTTCAATCTAATAGAATCTATAAGGATTAAGCTATAACCATTTTGTTAATAACTTTGGTGTAAACCCAGCTTAAAGATGCATACCTCTTTGATGTCTTTGATTGAAACTATAGACCTTATACAAATACAGTAATAGACTGGCTTCTCCACACATCTGTGTAATCACTTGTCAGCTGATTTATGATGAATAATTCTATAGTCTGATTTTTACTCTAATATTGGCGTATGAAGGAGGCTCCTTTTCCCTTTTATATTATCCTTGAAATGCAAAATTTCCAAAAACCTTGTTTATACGTCGACGCGCAATTTGAAAAGGAACATACCTGTCAAATTTTATGAAAATCAATTACCGCGTTTCGCCGTAAATGCGCAACATATAAACATTTAAACATTAAGAGAAATGCCAAACCGTGGACTTGAATCTTAAGCTGGCCACTGACGAGCGTTCCAAACGGCGTGGCGCGGCGCGATGTCACTCCAGCTGGAACGATCCAAATCCGTAAATATTTTGTGGGTCAATTCACGTGCACTCCATTCCATCACTCCAGTAGTTGATGGTTTGTGATCAAGTATGGACGAGGAACTTCTCCTGATTTCAACAGCAGTGTGTTTGTATGTAAAAAGAAAAAAACCCAAACGGAAATGGGTGAAACGTTTATTTTCGAATAGGCGGAATCACACGCATCTGAATTTATTTCAAGATCTTAGTGTCGAACCTTCGGACTGGAAGAATTATTTGCGTATGGATGAAGATACCTACAACCATTCACTTCGTTTGGTAACACCTATGATTACAAAGAAAGATACAGTCATGAGACAGTGCATTACTCCCCATGAGAGGTTGGCTGCAACTCTACGTTTCTTGGCCACCGGGATGAACTATGAAGAGCTGAAGTTCATCACAGCGATATCACCGCAGAGATTGGGAGTAATTATTCCTGAAACCTGATAATAACAACTAACCTTATTCATTTCCTTCCGAAATGAGCCTCTCATCGAGTTGAGATTCTTAGTAACTACATCTTTTGTAGCTGTGGGATCAACAGTTTTAAAAAATTCAAGGATCATCTCCAGAGCAGCGTTCCTTTTTACCTTGTCATGGTAACCAGGGTCTGTTATTTTCCACAAACAGGTAGCCTATGATCCCTGTACATCTCGATCACAGAGATTACAAAATCCTGGTTCGAACTCATGACAACACAACAACACAAGAACAAAACAACAATCAAAACAAGAGCAAAACAGCAATCTATCCTTCCAAGTCAACGGTCTGACACGCACTGAGACGGGACAACCCACAGGTTTCCACATTCACGGTCGTTCCGTCGTTCCAGCATGCCATCGAGATTCCCCATTCACGAGGAGTTGGAGTGACGTAGGTTTGGCGTGGCGCGATGGATTTTCAACCGGTTGGAATTCCATCGAGCCTCGTCGCTCCACCAAAATACGAGCGCGATTCACCATTCACGTCGTTCCAATGGCACGCTACCGTGCCATTTGGCTTGTTGGAACGGTCGTCAGTGGCCAGCTTTAGACCTCACTTCGTTCGGTCAATTATATTGGAATGCTGTAGTTGCTCCTACTCAAACTGAATGTATTAATTATTTGATTTCCCTTATCGATCTTTCGTTTTTGTGATATTCCTGAAATTAAGCATAAGACTTCACATGAATGAGACTCAAGTTATCGTTACTACTTATGACGTCATCATCGTCCACCTATCCCAACATCTGCTAGACGATTTGTCCTGTTCTGATAGTGCCTACTGCTATGAGTTGCCCTGCTGCCCCCTGACAAGATATTCTGGCGAAAAACAACTTGCTCAAGTCAGATCTAGCAAATCTGCCAGTCACGATTTTGGACTTGATTCAACGCGATACCTTATCTGTGACAGGCCTGCATCTAACAACAAGTTGCTATGGTACTTATTTTCGTAATGATTAGATTTAAATGCATTTTATTGCAATGGAGAGAGTTTCTTGAGAAATATTCTTTGCAATTGACTACAATCTCAACGAATTGATAGTCTTTCTCAAAATGTAGCTACTATTATAAGATTCAATCATTTGATGACATAACCAGTCATACAATTCCATACTTAGGATATTGAGTATCAGATATTATATATCATTCAAATTATCTTTTCCGTTGAATTTTGAAGAGTTGATGAAAATAATGTGTTTAATCATAGCCATCTCTAGTTGAAGGCTGTGGTTGAATTGACATTCATTGGCTTTACATTTATATGAAGATATTATTTCCTGTGAAATTCGGAATTTCATGTTTGCTGGTTGAAATTCCAGAATGTCAAACATGAACAGTAACCATCAACCTATTGAGTATGTCGTATAAGTTATGTTCAAAACTATCCCGAAGAAGCAACCAGTTTCTAATGATAAACAGGAATTTAATAAGTTGCACAATATTTTTCCTACAAGTTGTTGTTGCTACACCTAGCAATAAAGACAATAAAAAAATACTGTATTTCCTGTATCTGGTGCTGCGTTATTTTGTCTGAGAGCTATTATCAAATTTATGGAAAATAGCAACCGAATGGACTTACGCAAAAGTCAACTTTTATTTGTTCATAGGATTGTTTCAAAATTGCAGACTATGTTTCCAACAAGATAGGTGGTATGCAATTGGGAAGCCACTTACAGAACTAGTCATTGGCGCATAATAACTGATAAATGCCAACAGAAAGTATGTACAATAATATTGTACTGTGAGTCTTTCTTCATCGTTGTCTTGCTCTCTTCTTCTCCTTTTCCATTTTTCTACTTCTTACTTCATCATCTGATTTGTTATGTGTTTTTCTTTGTCTTCTTTTGCCCAATCGTCTGTTACTCAATCTACTTGTAAGTTTCATGGATACATCTCATTCTTCTCACTTCTTTCATTCCTCCTAATCATCATACTCTCTCTCTTTCTCTTTGTTGACGTCCCTTTCTTCCTCATTCTCCTCTGCTTTCTCATATTCCTATATGCTATTTCTCATTTTTCTGTCTTTCTTCGAACTTCCTCTCGTGGACCGTGAATTTTCTCTTTGATTTTTGTCTCCTGTATATTCTGTGTTTTGCCATACGGTACCATTTTTTGTAATTTTCGTCCTTCTTATTCTCCTTTTTTTTAATTCTTTCTTTGCCCAATTATTTTCCTTCCCATTCTTCTCTTCAATTCTTCAGTTGCTCACTTCAATTTCCTTCAGTTTCATCATTTAATCTCTATGATTTCTTTATGAATCTTTCTCCCATCTTTATCTTCTTCTTCTTTCTCATTTACGTATCTTTACCCCTTATCTCTTACGTTCTCACTTATCATGATCATCTTTTCTCATATCTTTCAACCTTCTTTTCCTCTCCTTCTTTTCTCGGCCTCTTTATTTCCTCTCTTACTCTTTCCCTCCAGTATTTCACCTTCACAAGTTTTTCATTCTTCTTAACTAATCCGAACTAATGATTGCTTTTAATTTGATTCATATTCCTGATCTTATCATCTTTCTTTCCATGCTATTTTCATGCTATTTTCTTTCCATCCTATTTTTCATCTTCATTCCTCCAACTATTCTCTAGGGCTTTAGCTTTTCACCTTCATTTCATTATGTTCTCATTCTTTTGAACACTCTTATGTTCTCATTCTCTCTCAATGTTTTCATTCTTGCTCTCATCTTACTTTTGTGACTGGTTTGTGTAAATTCCGCAAGCTCGGCTGCCTCCTATAAAAACAGTATTGCACCTAGCACTTGGCTCAACATTTCTTTGCAACATCTAAACCTAGTACTGTATAGCCTGTGATATTTGAACAGTGATTCCACATCCACAATGGCTATTAGGAGCTGCTTCTAAAGAGGTCTCTTCATCGCCACCCTCTCTGTCTTTCTCTCTATTTCTCTCTTTCCATTATTATTCTGACATACTTTCACTACATCTCATAGAGTCGGATGCCGAATGCTGTGTATGCTACGATGTTGTTTGCCTATGATGTTATGGCTCACCAACTATTCAGTGTAAAAGTTGTCAGTTAATGGACAACTTGTTGCAAATACTTGCTATCACGTTTGCTCGTACACAAACAAGTATATCACACTTCGTTCAAGTAAAGGACAGATAAGAGAGTACACCATTTTCATATGTGTGGCATGGTGCACCTCTCTAATACTTCTCACTATTTCTGTATAATGTGAAGTCATTCAGGCTTATCTCTATAGCGCTAGAGGCGAATGCTCCATTTCTAGGCTTATTCATCTCTATAACGCTAGATGTGTCTGGAGAAGGCAAATACTCCATCTGTATCTATGAATCTAATATCTAGTGGTAATGTTGTGGTATTAGGTCCGATGTCAAGCATCATAGTGAAATACTTGTTAACTTGTGACTTGTAGAAGTGTAACCCTGGAAAGTAAATCTGTTGGTTGCGCAATATCACTGGCGTATGTTTTTGCAAACAAGGTTTGAAGTAAGAATTCTGTTCAAATGGTCGATTATGCGTTCTTTAGAATAGAGTTTGAATAAGCATGGTTGAATCATCTGTAACAAAACATCAATGTGGTTGGAAGGATTGAGAATCATAGTGATTGGGAGAATCTAAACTTGGAACTATCTGTCCAACTTGCCAAAGAATTCGTCATCTCTCAATTTAGTGGCAGTCCTACAGAGCTCTACAAATATTCTCTCTTCTCATAATTTCTTTACAAAGACTTTCAAACTTACTTTTTCCTGTAAATAGAAACGTTTAATCAAATTGATAGAGTTCACAAAATCGACCCTATCAAACGTACTCTACCTAACCTACCTTACTAATTTTTTTGAATTAATTTGAAGTTGATTTTAGTCCAATCTAAAATGCAATCCCAATTTAACTTTTTTAATGTATTTTTGAGTAGTCCTTGAGTTTGTAGATACACTATCCAATTGATAGAAAATCTAAAAAGTATTTAAACATCGACCTTCATTAGATGAAGAAGATAATTGATTTAACCATAATTATACTATCAACAATTCAAACCAACCAACAACTAAATAATAACTCCATGTTAGCCAAAAACCAACTATCTAAATACTGTATACAGTATTTTATAGGAATCTAATTTCTCTTCAAAACCAGCTTTCAGATCGATTATCCAAAGACTTTCATTCTGGTACCAATCCCCCCTAGAATCATTCTAAAATAATTAAAATCAATGAATAAATTTCGGTGAATAGTGAGTAATTGGTGATGTGATTTGGATTCAGATTGGTTGTTATCGATGTGTTGCGGCGTTGCATAGCCTGAGTGCTGCAGGCGCCTGCCTCCACTGAGGCCCAAATGATCCACTGATCAGGCCCAAAATGGAGCAGCCTCGCATCGTGTTTTTCACGCCCAAAGTCGGTCGACAACCATCTCCACTCACAGGTAAGCTCCTGTCTAATAGTCAGGAACATAAATATAGCCGAAACATGTCGTGACGAAATAATTTAAAAAGGGTTCTCAGATTTATATTTTTATCTATATCCTGTCTAATAATATGCTGGTGATTGACAATTTATTTATTTATTTATTCATGGAGACAACAGGTAAAAACCCATTTTGCCTCCTTCACACTATACAATAATTTCCAACATGATACTATTTTCAATAAAGAGAAGATAGAAAATATGAGAAAATAATAAATTATATAAATAGCTAATTGAAATAATAATTGAACATGAGAATGAAATAAGACGAAAAATAGAAGAAATATACAGTCGTATATGGAATAATAAAAATAGAGTAACTGAATTCAATAAGAAAAAATGCACACATACCTTAGTAAACTATGATCATTACTAGTATATAGACAAGAGGAAAAAAGTGTCTGTGTAATGTACTACTACTAGCCTTTATGAGGATAATTGAATAAAAGAAATGCAAGCGCAAATCACGAAAGTCTATCATATACTACAAGACTAAATCATATGAAATCCTTCGGAATTTGGAAGGGGAGAACCAGAAGATGTCCAAGTGCTCCGAATAAGTATTGAAAAGTCCTTGAGCTCTACTAAAAGAAAAGTTATAATGGCTTACCGTTCTGGATATGTCAATTTGGTGTAAGGGTAAGCATTCCTGACTAGCAATTGGGAGGTACCGGGTTCGATTCCCGGGCTGGCAACTAATTTTTGGATAGTAGTTCTCATCGAACTTCCATCTAGCTGTTAACCCTGTTGTCAATGTCTGCAGTAGCAGAAGTCTTCGGGGTGATTTATACAGCATTTATTTAGAATTTTCGTTAAATAATAATTATATATTAATTAGTATTTGAATAAAATGCATTCTCTATTTAATTACATTTGTAATCATATCACTCTTTTGCGATACCACTTCAGTATTAGATGACAATTGTTGAGCTTAGGATGCGTAGGATCGATCGGCTATGCCATGCCATGCCAGGCCAGGCCTCTCCAATATTGGCCACCTCACCAAACCAGACCGGTTGCATTTTCTTAATGAATGCTGGTCTGCTATACAGTCTGCTCAGCTCACAACTGGTCTCTTCTAACCTCTCCTCCTCTTATTCATCCTTTTTCTTTTTCCCCGTCTGCTTCTCATTCTTCATTTTATTCTTCTTCTTCTTCTCCAACATCATCCCCTCTCCGTCTCCTTCTTCCACTCTCTTTCCTTCTTCTTTACTTCCTCCTTCTTCTTCAACTCCTCCTCCTTCTTCTTCATCTTCTTCTTCTTCTTCTTCTTCTACTACTTCTTCTTCTTATTTCTTCTTCTTCTTCTTCTTCTTCTTCTTCTTCTTCTTCTTCTTCTTCTTCTTCTTCTTCTTCTTCTTCTCCAACATCATCCCCTCTCCGTCTCCTTCTTCCACTCTCTTTCCTTCTTCTTTACTTCCTCCTTCTTCTTCAACTCCTCCTCCTTCTCCACCTCCTCCTTCTCCACCATCACCTCCTTCTTCTTCACTGTCTCCTTCTTCACCACCACCTCGTTCACCTCCTCCTCCTCCACCTCCTCCTCCTTCGCCACCACCTTTTTCACCTTCTCCTTCTTCACCACCACCTTGTTCTTGTTCTTCTTCTTTTCCTCCTTCTTCTTCTTCTTCTTCTTCTTCTTCTTCTTCATCATCTTTTTCTTCTTCTTCTTCTCCTTCTTCTTCTTCTTCTTCTTCTTCTCTTCTTCTTCTTCTTCTTCTTCTTCTTCTTCTCCTTCTTCGTCTTCTTCTTCTTCTTCTTCTTCTTCTTCTTCTTCTTCTTCTTCTTCTTCTTCTCTTTCTTGCTGTTGTTGTTCTTCTTCCTATTCCTCTTCCACCACTTTATTTTCTTCTCATTCTTCCTCTTTTTCTTCTTCTTCTTCTTCTTCCTCTTTCTCTTCCTCTACTTTATTTTCTTCTTCTTCTTCTTCTTCTTCTTCTTCTTTTTCATACTCATTCTTCTCCTTTTCCTCCTCATTCCTCTTCTTCTTCTCCGAGTGCCGCCCCAACCCCTCACCAGAATCAAATGCATGTCGTTGTCCAACAGATGGAAGGTGGGCCTCGATAATTTAACCTCCCCATTCCCTCCGGCAATTTTGGCGTCAAAGATAAGACGCAAGAAAAATTCAAGAATCAATAATCAAAAGTGCAGGATCAAGTAAAATGTGATGAAGAATCTGGGTTTCTTATCTGTTTTTCCCCTCTTTCGCAACACACTCTTCTCAAACAAAGTTTAGAAAGTGCAATGGATCCTGTTCTTTTTCAGTTTGATTAATACCGTAGAGTAAATATATCGTTCAATTGATTATTTATCTCTGATAATAATATTCATTCATCTCCAGTGACAGTTGTTTTGGTCCTTCTCCAAGGTGTACCCCTCTATTCCTGTTGAATTGGTCTCTTTAATATCAAGCGAGATTCATCATAATCTACTATATTCATATTCTCTCTCCTTCTCCTCTTCAAATCTAGACATTTATTGCTCTCAATTCCACAGTTATCATTCTATTCTTAATCATTCTTGTTGAATATATAATATATAATATATAATATATAATATATAATATATAATATAATACCATATAACTACTTATTGAATAATACTGCTTGCAGGAACTGTCCCCCAATCTCAGACGCATAGTCTTACTGGGGGAATTCCACTCAATCAATATGTTCTTTCTACTGTTTTTGTAAAAATTTGATTCTTATTTTGTTGAATATCAAATATAAATATGTACATGTATTGTATGCCAAGTGGAAATAAACGAATTGAATTGAATTGAATTATAAACATTGTTATAATTTAGGGTAGGCTGGTTACCTTATAGACTCTATTTGCCTAAACGTTTCTGCCCCCAAGAACACAGGGTATGTTTGATCAAAGTAACTCTTCAAACTTTGTGCCTCATTCTTAGAATGTCATATTCCATTAACCCCACTCATTCCTAAACTGGAATTCGGTTTTCTCCTGTTTTATTTCCTCAAGAAATTGCATTCCCTATTCATATTCCTCCAGTTTATCAATCCTCCACTGTTTCCTATTCTTTACTCGCTCTTATCTTCCAGTATATGCTCATCACCCGTGCTCCATCTCCATAATCGTCTCCTTCTACTCTCTCATTCGTCTTTTCTTCTTTCTCATTCTCTTGCACCTCTCATTTGTCTTCTTTTCCTTCTCATTCTCTTGCACCTCTCATTCGTCTTTCCTTCTTTATCATTCTCTTGAACCCCTCATTCGTCTTCTCTTCTTTCTCATTCTCTTGCACCTCTCATTTGTCTTTTCTTCTTTCTCATACTCTTGCACCTCTCAGGCAATAAATTCGTGTGCACTCTATGCAAGCGCAGTTCGTGCCCTTACCAGGTCCATTAATCTTGCCGTTTCAATACTTCTTGCACTCACCCTATAAATAGCAGCTGATATCATATCTCGTGCTAGATCAAATTCTGCACCCACTTCCCTCATCACTCTCTCTCCCATCTATCCCAATACCTCTTTTCTCATTCTATTATCTTCCTCATCTTTTTCTGTTACTCTCTCCTCTATACTTCTCTCGTTAACTTTTATCATTTTTTTTTCTCTTTGTGAAACTCATTTTTCGTTTTTTTTATTTCTCATCTTTTACTGTATTACAATCCTTCTCAGATCATCATTTCTCTTCTCTCTTTTTCACCTTTATCTAACCATGTTTATAACAATCCTTTTCATCTCATCATTTCTCTTCTCTCTTTTCCACCTTTGTCTATTCGTTTTCCTATGGTCATGTACCTGAAATCCTCCATCTTATCCTCTGTCTCTGTCACACACAGATTCATCTTTCTCTCATTATGCCCTCTGTCTTCATCTTACAATTTCTCATATTTTCTTTCTCCTATCATACCCTAATTCTTATTCTTCTTGTTACCATTTCCCATCATCTTCCACTCCTTTTTCTCTTATATTGCATCTCTCGCCCTCTTCCTTATCCTTTCTTTCAGTAACGGCCATAAAAAGACATCATTGCTACCTAGCGACCGGTCTTTGAAAGAAAATAGAGCTAGGTCAAGTTTGCAACAGTCATGAATAATCTGGTTTGGCCATTGCTGTAATAAACCCTACAAATAAAGAACAATGTGTCATAGATCAATGTTCATAAAGCGGTAATGCATTTGTAGCTGAAAGGTTGTCTACCTAGCCACGTAGAACCATTTCTTGAGTAATTCATCTATTTCTGATTATTTCTAGCTCTATTTATGTGATTTATTACCAATATATATTATCTCTCTTGATCTTTGAGCTATAAACAACTACTTGTTGGAAGCCAGTTCACGACAAATTACGTTCGATATACGCTTTGTTTTCATAGCACAGTGGACAAATCGATTCGAGTTATGGAATAGGTTTTAGAATTAGAACAGTATAGCCTTTTAAACTTCAATTTTTTATTTTTTGTGAATTAAGTAATGGTTGAAGTTGAGTTGTGTCATAAACGAGTAATAACAAAAATGCATAACAGACCTTGTCGATTTTCCCTTCTTCTACAAGTTGATTCAAGTTAATTTGGAACCATTCGAATCATATCCATCCCAAAAATAATTTATCGTCTCTCTGATATTTTTCTTAGGAGATGTCAATAAGTTATTGCATTTCTTGATCGGAATCTGAAGTTTTAGCTTCCTCTGAAAGAACCTGATACCAACAATAATGTGTAACGATTTGTTGGAAAATTATATTTTTGATTCTCATAGATACTTCTAAGATCAATTGTATTAACTGATTATTTTTTCACAAAATTAATTTCTCTAAATACTTCATAATAATCCATCAACTATCAAATTATTTTTATATTAACCTTGATCTGTAACCTATAAACCTATTAGTACAAACAATATAAAAATCTTGTAGTACCCTTTATTTTTAAAAAAACTTTAAAATAGTTCAACGACTAGTTTCGACCCTAACTTAGGTCATTTTCAAGTTTTTTTTTTTAAATAAAGGTTACTACAAGATTTTTATATTCTTTTTACTGATTTGTTCAAAATTAACCCATCAAAGTGAAGTGTTTTCCCATAAACCTATTATTTTTTCCAACTATTGTCCAGTCATAGAACGAATGGTATTAATAATTTCAGTCTACTCTATATCCAATTCAGCATTGAATTGTTGCTCTCTAATTCTGTTGAGGATGATATCCATATCTTCTCCGTCAAGTCAATATCACTTACTAGCAGTAGTTGTTTGCATATTCTTCCTCCAGCCAATTGCAGCGTAATTTAAAAGGTTAGAGATCAATTTTGGCTTCAAACAATGTGAGTTATGAATTATGCCAGCCAATTGAAGAGTTGACTTGAGCATCGAAAATAATGAAATGATGTTCAGTCAGATGCAACGGATGCTTGGATGCATTTGAGAGACAAAAATAGATGCGTCCATTGAATGGTATGAGCCTGCTGATGATGAATTGGATTTGGATGATTTTATTAGCTGTAGCGATATTTCAGAGCATCATAAATTCAGTTGACTCCAATTAAAATTTTATAACTACTGCTATCAATCACTAAGAGGAATTTTAATTACAATATAAATGTGAGTTATGGAGTATTGTCTAGCTGGAAACCTTGGTTTATACTGTGCTATAAACATTCATACAACTATCACTACTTTTAATAATTCAGTCTTTTTTTTTTGAAAATTAAAGTCTTCTCCAATCTATTATCTATCTATCTCAGTGGAAACGATATTAGATAAAATCGGTTATTAAGTAAATAAACATCTATCTTACTTGAAATGTATTCGACTTTTAGAAAGTAGTTGATAATTTTTCAATTTTACTAGATTCATATTAATATTTCTTTAGAATATCATCATCTCACTAGAAATCAAATCACTTGTCAGTAAATACGGTCAGGAATTTACTGAGGAGTAATTATATGTACTTTCATTTACTTACGTTTATTTCTCCATAATGTAAAGGTTGTTTCCACTACTAAATACTGTAGTCATTAAACAATTTATTTCTAGGACGGTCTTCTGATATTAATGAAATCTAACTTTACCTCATGTCATGAATGTTTTTTCAATCTATTTTATTCTCATTTACATTTACATTCATTATGCTTGTAACAATATCCTACAGCAATTTTTGTAATAAAAAACAATGTAAGTGGTTGAGAAGTTAGTATAGCTCTGGGACTACATCACAACTCTACACAGTACTTCTTTTGTCTACGAGAAGCAGGAAACGAGTGTGAGATGGCAGTGTGAAAAGTGTTGAGTCCTGAACTTGAATCAAGTTGCGGCTGCTTGGCCAAGTATGGGAACTGATGGCATGCATGTGTGTGCTTGGAGCGTATCCACCGCAAGTTCTCATACTTTAGATGCAACCAAGTCCGTGGGATGTGATGGATGGAAGAGCCGTTCAAGGCTATCATTGATATTAGTATCTCTATTTTGAAAAAAAGCATCGTGACTCGGGTAATTTGGTGGAGGAAGCAAAACTAGACCGTTCAAATCCAGAACAAAATAATTTTATTAAAGCTAAGATGTTTATTGCAAGAAATAGAAAATTTTATTCTCATCAGAGTAAAACCCTGATAGCGACTAATCCTCGATGGCTACTTCTTTCAAGAAACAATCCATATACAGTAGAACCTCGATAATTCAGATCTCTATAATTCGTAATCCCCCATAATAAAGGGAAGTTCTGTCCCTTGAAAAAACCTCTATAATGGATTCACCAATGTATTTCGGTCCCCTTGATAAATCGTAGTAAAGCAAAAGCAATTTATTTCGGTCCCCTCGACAATTCGTAGTAAAATCGAGCACTGGCTTATCTTCAACCTGTATAATTTATTCTTAGTTTTGTCTGCGAGAACTCTCTATAATTCGTAATTTCTGTTTTTACATACAAATAATCTCAGTGAACTATGCTATCGCTAACTTATTCTCCATACATGAGTCATCAACCGGACATCATCACATGAACGCCGGAATAAATCATTGCCTATTGACAAAGTAGTCAGTCCAATATTATTTGAATTTATTAGAATTAGATTTTTTTCTAGAAATGAATGAGAATTTCAAAAAATGAGTGGACTGAATTCTGATCATTTTTCATTTGAAATTTTGTCAATTGTTTTGAAAATTAAAACTAAAAACTTGTTCTTGTGTTTAATTTCAATTTATCTACATTATATTCATCTATTGATTTCAATCTATCAATGTTTCATTTTCAAGTTTTGATGTTTTATAGAAATTCTACTGTAGATTATATGGAACAAATTAAGCGGAACAGATGGGCTTTTACGCATGGCAATAATGTTGAATGAACGTATCCGCAATAACTGTTTTAGGTGTGTTTCGAACTACTGGGAAATGATTTTTAAGATACAGTAATTGATAATTAGCAATGGGAACACCAGGCCTAATAGTGATTTATGTCCTATAAATTTAGTATCCAGTTGAAGTAAAGCTGTAGAAAAGACACCTGGCTACACTGTCTACTGTACAATGGTAATGTACTACTGTACACCTGGCTACAGTACAATGATACCCTATTCAAGGTATGATTTTAAGATAGAGATAGGTCACAGTCTCAATGATAACCTATTCAAGGTATGTATAAGATAGGAATGAAATTACCTTATTCAAGAATATTGCCTTGTGGAAACCATCTTGATCGCATTACGGCGACGGCGATGACGTTGACGATGACGACAACCTTTTAATCAGCTTCAATTAAAAAAAAAAGAATGAAAAAGGTAACTCAATACCGTCTTGCGGATCGCAGATATATGCATAATTAATGCATAAGCTGTTATATTTGAAATTCAAATCTTTCAACACAATTTTTCTATAGTTTTTATTTCAGTTTTATGAACATATTCTAATTAAGTTCACTCAAAAGTGATTTCTTATGATTACAATATTTTAGTTTATTATGAAGTATCATGGCATTACAAAAACTAGATTCCAAATGTGCATTGGAATCGCTAAAAATCAGTTTCCCAGATATCTATAGAACTTTCGCTAATTGCGATGCATTCCCGGTCCCTTGGTTGGTGTTGATTTTAGCAAGGTACACTGTCATATAAATACCAAGATACTGAAACTGTCATACAGCTCATAAAAGTTTTTGTAGCAAAATAAATAATTCGAATAGCCTGTACTACTATACTGTTTCCATGAATTGGCGACTAGAATTAAACCAGAAAACTCCCAAGATGGAAATAAAATGAAATGTCCTGCTGTTAGTATGCGGATACATTATTTTTACTTTCACTCAATATTTACATAGAAGTAATTTTATGAACGTTATGAAACCGGATTGAAAAAGTTTATTGGAATAAAATCAGCTAAACGTTGCACTCTTTCAAAGTAATGGCTCGACTCGAATAAAATGTATGACTGCTGAGAAAATTTATAGCCGTTTATTCCAGCATACATGGACCAGCGTTCATGTTGTGCTCTTTTAACATTTTTCCCCCTCCACGATTCTCGACTGCTTTTTTCTTTCACTCATTCCTCTTATTTTACTCTCTCTCTCTCTCTTTCACATGCACGTTCACCCACCATTCTCCTT